>NC_042999.1:436455-471455 GCF_006345805.1 Octopus sinensis | reverse complement strand
GAAAATGGAGGCGTTTCAAAAGAAATGCTTAGGAAATATTTTGAAGGTCTACTGGCAGAACAGGGGTATACTTTATATTAATGCCAGGGTAGTCTTTTTCGAGTAACAACGTATATTATTTTAAGGATAACGTCATCTAGGTAATACCTAGATGAAATTTTTGAGCTGCTGCTAATCAGGTGTTGCATGTATGTATGTATGTATGATGTGTGAGTGAATGTTTAGGGTACGACGGGATTATGGATTTCAGCTGTGAAATTCCTTCTGAGATGCATTGATCGCTCTGACGTCATAATCGAAGTCACTTGCATATGTTAAACGATACGTTGTAGGTTTGGACACAAAGACGATATAATCCCAAAGCAAAATTCTTAACAACATAATTCCGCTCCTTTTTATGTAGTTGGTCTGAAAAAGTGACTGTCCCGTGATTATAATCTAGGAGCTGTCACACCTAGATTATAAGCGATTATCATGTTAATATTTCTCATGAACCGTTCTTAATTGCTGGGCAGGAAAAGAGTTTCAGTGAATTTTCTTTATAGTAAGGAATGATAGGGAGCAATGTTTCGCTCAGAGCGAGAAGGTTGAACACAATTTGGCGGATGAGAGAAGGTTAGTTACGAATGTTTTAAGGAAAATGGCGAGAAGTTAGCTAACGCCGATGGGCACAGTTCACTCCAAAATATAAAATGTCTATAGTCAAGAATATGAAGTATTTTCATATGTGATTTAATGCTGAGAGAGGAGATTAAATGTAATGGAGGTAAAAGACACCAATAGTATAAAATTAAAGCGGCGAGCTGGCAGGAACGTTAGCACTGTTTAGTCTAGTGGTCTCATTATTCTCTATCTGTAGCCACAACTATGCCATATATGAAAGCGGTACTCCAATCCAAGTTCCATTTGATCTTTGAAGAACGTTAGTAATTGTTGGTGAAGTGAAGTATTTTCTAGTTCTGTAGAGGAAAGTGATTCTTTTCTATTGAGATTTGATGAAGCCACGATAAATCCTCTGTGGTAATGGAGATTATCGCTCGTAGCAAACATAAGTGTTTTTCGTCCGTGCTATGCATGCGCTGGTGAAGGAGACAAGATTGCATTATTCGTATTGGAGAATATTTTTGGAGTCTCTCTTCAAGGAATCAGTGAAGTTTACAGCCCATTAAACTATGATCGTAACAAATGGTTGGTGTTGAGTGACAAATGACGGATTTCAAAGTGTGCTGAACTGCAAAAGAAAGAATAGACAATTCGTATTTTTCCATGGCCAGTATGATTCAAATAACTATTTACTTTGATGCCTGTATAATGATAGTAGTTAATTTTATTGTCGATCTAATGGAGAAAAAAGCCTCAAACTTTATTTGCCGTCATTTAAACTCATAAACGTGAGACACAACTCAAACAATTAGCTACCCACACTATATAACATATTTTCATTATATATTTCATAATATTGTTTTTTATTAGACTTTAATGCGATTTGTCGGAGAAAAGTTGGCTATAGTTTATTGATTTGAAACTTGTAAATTACTGGTATAAATTTGAAAACTTCTTGAAGGCTGATAAGCAGCGTTGACATCTTTTGAATTCTAAAACATAAAAACGTCGGCTAGCATTCCATAAATCTTGTAATCTGATTCCATTTAATCTCTTCTACGGCCATTGACCTAACTGATCTTGATTAAAAAATAGTTTTTCTCTCTTAAAAAAAAACACAGCCAGTAAATTGAATCTAAAAATGCGTTGCTAATAACTGCAGTTAAACATAAAATATTTTTTAAAAAATAATAAGCAAAGTTATTTCTACACCAACTCTAGTTAACATGGCTACCAATCTGTGACGTGAAAGCAACTCTCTGCGTTATAGGTAATTACGACGTAATTGTCACTATGCAGTCTACATTTTTCTGTTATATTTCAGCACTCACTAACTTGCCATTCCGCCATTTTTATCTAGATGTTTGCTTCTAAAATTTAATGATTTTGTTATTATAAATTGCAATAACTTTCTCTCTTCCTACTTAGCATGATGAATTATTCTTTTATTTGCATTTTTGTTTCTTTTAAATCGTCCACTACGTTCAGTGTTCTATAATTTATAATGTATTTTTGTCATTATTGCTGTTTTAATGTTTTTATTGTTTTCCGTGGTCGTTGTTTTTCTTGTTGTTGCTGCTGCTGACGTAGGCGTCGATATCAACAAGATAGCTGCTGCTCTTATCGAAAACTTTGCCTTTATTACGACTGTTCTGGTTTTTAGTGATTTTATGTTTTGCCGTCGTAGTCACTCTCTTTCTTATTCTTCGTATTTTTTTCAGGTTCGTTGTTAACGAAACAGTCATCAATTGTTTTTAACGTTATTTTTATGGATGTTATTATGATAAAAATATTCTTTTACCTTATTTGTCTTTTCTTCGTTCGTTTTTAATAGAATTATTTTAACCTGAAAAACAAAACCAATCTTTTAAAGCTGTCTAGCAATAAAGATGGCATGTCATTGAAAGATGGGTCGTAATATCCAACTGGAATCAGCCATTTTTCTCTTTTGTGTGGTTGCTGGTGAAATTCAGGAGGAGAAATGGTTATTATCGTTTGACTTGATGACAAAGTTAACAACAAAGTTAGATGCTATTCTTTTAATTCAAGTACTAAATCCACCCACCCATATTGATTACCGTATAAAGTTTTTTATATGCTAATTATAATTGTTTAAAATGTAACTCTTTTATCTTAGAAGCATAGAAAGCAATGTTGACGTGTTTGTTAAATCGGTAGCCGTGCATGATATAACTTTATTATTTTGATGTTTTTTTAAGCAGAGTTTATTTGATTATATCAAACAAATATTTAACTTTGCAGTATGATAATAATAATAATCCTGTTATAAATTTCTAAATTACTGATCTGGATTAAAATAAAACAATACACACACAGTAGCAACTTAAATCTCAACAGCAATCAATGAATGTGTTCTGCTTGGAATAGAGTACTGTACTATTATCGTTATTATTATTATTATTATTATTGCCATTATTTTTATTATATTGTTTCCCTTTTTTTTCTTTTGCTTTGATAAAATAAATTTATCATTTTACTCGTTCTACTGAAAATATTATCTTCGCTCTTTTGCTAAAGTATTGATTTCAATCTCAGATTTTGTAACTAAATATTGTTTGTAATTTAATTTAATCACAAAACACTCTTCATCTTCTAGTCAAAGCTAAAGAGGAATATTAATGAATTTATTATTATTTTCATTTGTTTTTGTCTTGTTTTTGATTTTTGTTTGTTTTTTTTTTGTTTTATTGCAATATATGTTTTCTTTGGAAGTTCCCATAATTAATTTAAGCAATGTAAACGCAGCAGGCTACAAATTAGAAAAAAATAAAACAAAACCAAGAAACCAGACACGAGGATTTACATTATAAACATAATATTACAAGCATAATAACAAAATTACAAACAATAACAAAATACTAAATATACGAGCAGCTTCAGGTAATATCAGAATAAATTGCGCTTTACGGTTATGGCGCAAGACCAGATCCGCAAGAGTGAACATACATAGTCGACTGATTCTTAGACAGGACTTCTTTGATATTTCCTTCGTGTATAAATATAGCGCAGTCTGACTCATTTTTCAATATTCAACAGTGATATATGGGGCAATGGATACAGCTCTTTCAGTTCATATCTGTCTTTCTCTATCATTTTCTCCCCTCGCTGCAACGCCAGGCGCCTATGAGATAGCCAATACAAAGCAAAAGAGCCTCTACATAGCAGCTCCATATACTACAATGGTAACCACCTTTTTCGTAAAGCATACCATACCTATTTCTTTACTACCCACAAGGGGCTAAACATAGAGAGGGCAAACAAGGACAGACAAACGGATTAAGTCGATCATATCGACCCCAGTGCGTAACTGCTACTTATTTAATCGACCCCGAAAGGATGAAAGGCAAAGTCGACCTCGGCGGAATTTGAACTCAGAACCTAGCGGCAGACAAAATACCTATTTCTTTACTACCCACAAGGGGATAAACATAGAGAGGACAAACAAGGACAGACAAACGGATTAAGTCGATTATATCGACCCCAGTGCGTAACTGGTACTTATTTAATCGACCCCGAAAGAATGAAAGGCAAAATCAACCTCGGCGGAATTTGAACTCAGAACGTAGCGGCAGATGAAATGCCGCGAAGCACTTCGCCCGGCGTGCTAACGATTCTGCCAGCCCGCCGCCTTCTTAAAGCCTACTATACCGTCAGATAAAGAGGACATATCAGAGAATATCGTTATCAACATACAAAAGCAGGAAGATCATTAAGCATATGACTGCATGAGAAGAGTCGCCCAGTGTTAAGAAATTACAACAACATACAGAAAATATAACAGCACAATCACAATATGACACAGTGAATGATAACAGAAACGCTTTCTTTCTATTTGCCTCCATCACTTTATCTATAGAAATTTCGACTTGTATTTCAAGAACATAATATTTCAAAACCCAAAACTGAAACAAGGGCTGTTAGATATTCGGCCAAATGAGAACTCTACTGAGCTATTTCGATTTTTGCCAAAACATATAAATTGAAAATATTTTGCAAACATATAGTGTAGTAGATCTCTGCCTCGATTCGAACGCCCTCGCTATGATTTCCAGCTAAGGACCACGGCCTAATTATTTTTACCGGTCATTTACCATCGAATGTCTTATATTATTTAACGGCGGTGAATATTAAAGAAAGTTATGTCAACTTCCTGCTGAATTGTAATTCGAATGTTCTAGAAAGTCTTGCCCACGGTTGTAAAAGTTGACGGTTGGAACTCCACACCAGATTAAACACGCATTCGTGTGTGCTCTCGTCTCTTTTCTGCCCTGATATAACATGCACTGAAAATACATATTCAACAAAAAGTAAGTGAACCTTACCTTTCAATGTCAACACGGACACACTCAAACACACACACAGACACACACACACATACATATATATATATATATATATATATATTTTGATTTTTGGAAGCACTCCGTCGGTTACGACGATGAGGGTTCCGGTTGATCCGAATCAACGGAACAACCTGCTCGTGAAATTAACGTGTAAGTGGCTGAGCACTCCACAGACACGTGTACCCTTAACGTAGTTCTCGGGGATATTCAGCGTGACACAGAGAGTGACAAGGCCGGCCCTTTGAAATACAGGTACAACAGAAACAGGAAGTAAGCGTGAGAGAAAGTTGTGGTGAAAGAGTACAGCAGGGATCACCACCATCCTCTGCCGGAGCATCGTGGAGCTTTAGGTGTTTTCGCTCAATAAACACTCACAACGCCCGGTCTGGGAATCGAAACCGCGATCCTATGACCGCGAGTCCGCTGCCCTAACCACTGGGCCATTGCGCCTCCACTATATATATATATATATATATATAATCACTACAGATATAGGGTGAAAACTTATTAATTTAATAAAATCAACAAATTTCACCTTGTAGTTATTCGGTATGGAAAAGGACCATATTCGAAATATTAATGTTATTCGGTAAAAGTTTCGGTATGTGGTCAAGCAACTTGTTGCTAAACCCTTATTGTTATATTTATATATATATATATATATATATATATATATATATAATATATATATATATATCCTTTCATTCTATCTAATAATCTGCTTAGTTCTCTTTTGTTTATATCTATCATAATGGACACATATCATAGCAGTATTAACTAATCAGATTCTCTTTGTTTTCCATATTGTAAATCTTTTAAGTGTTACATACACTATTACAGCAATGTTCAGCTGCATAATTCAAATAAACTTTAAACGTACATAATGTAAAAACTGTTTAATATTATAAATATATGGAAACACAGATGTATTTGTGTAGTGATTTGGGTCTATGAACAGAAACACATTATAATAACCATTACAATAGAAAACCGAATATATATTAACTTGTAGTAAAGAAGATAATACCCCATTCCAAATGATAAACCTAGAATATAAAACTTTAGTTGCCATTCTATTCAACTTCACACCTCTGTTTCACATGTTTTAAATTTGTCGGAAATCAATACATTTATGTAAATAATAGAACAGACGTATTGTAGTTTTGCAAACATTCTTCTTAACACAAAACAGTTTTACCATCAAACATGCCAAGGTTTGGTAAACACACAACAATTGCGATGTATTTCCATTCGCTGTAAGCAGCAAAAATGTAAACAGCTAAAGTTCTCATAAACAGTTCGTAAATAAATATTGTATTGAACAAATAACCGGTGTTTAATGATATAGAAACAGTGAGATAGCATTCGGTACAGATGTTTATATTTACAACTTAGTCTGGCGCTTCACTAATAAATAGAAGGTTTATGGAGACAGCGAAAGAAGGACTAAGTACAGGAATGCGACCCGCTTGATATGGAAGACAAGTGTCTTTCAAATCATAACCAACAGACTTAAGCTAGGAGAAGTTGTATTAGAAAATGTAGCACCTTGATGCTACGTAGCAACTTATACGCACACATACACACACACACACACACACACACACACACACACACACACAAACATGTACACGCATACACAGACACACGTACATATAAAGACAATAGATACATAGATAGATAGATAGATAGATAGATAGATAGACAGACAGACAACAGACAGACAGACAGACAGACAGACAGACAGATAGATAGATAGATAGATAGATAGATAGATAGATAGATAGATAGATGATGGATGGATAGATAGATAGATAGATAGATAGATAGATAGATAGATAGATAGATGATGGATGGATAGATAGATAGAGAGAGGAGTACGTTTGTACTTTTGAGTGCATGTCTGTATGTGTGTGTACAAACACACACAGAGATATAAATACGCACACATATATATATAGAGAGAGAGATAAATATGTGTCATTATCATATTGACAAGGAGAAAACCGCCCGGAGGCAAGTTTTCTCCAAGCCTTTCTTATTGCTGTCATTTGTTTGCCATTATTAATTACGGTACAATAAATATTTATATTAATACTGAAGAGTGAATAGTGACGTTAATAGTGAATAATGAATTATTCTATTAATACTGATTAGTGAATAATCATATTGATGCTAAATAAAGTGTAAATAAAGAGGGAAATCACAAAACTCGAAATGACGGAAAATTTCGTACCTGCCACACGAACGGATTCTTCAGATTCGAAGGTGTTGATAATTAGATTCGCGTTGAACCTAAGAGATACATAATCTACAAATGGAACGTTTCGTTGTAAACGAAGACACCTTACCAAAGACAGATATCTTATTAGTAAGAAGCACAAGTTATGAGTAACAAATACATTAACACAAAAGTCAATACACCACGCCATAATGAAATGAAGAAGCCTCTATAGTGTTGCCCACATTTGCTAGAAAGATGGATATGAGTGTTATTAAACAACAACCTAATTTCTGAACAGTCAACTGGAAGAGTACATGTTATATAATGTAGCACTACATACATTATACCTGAAAGCAATACGAATTTACCGCAGTTACCAAAGTAAGAAATTATCATATACATCCCCGGAAACCTAGCGATAAACACAAACTCCAAGGGAAGAATGAATGTCCCAACACCACCAACAAATACACTACACCAAAAACAGAAATAATTCGAAAATTTTCAAACTTCCAATGTTAACCGTATTTTATAAACAATTGTAGCATTACATAAATAATAAACGCGTAACACTTAAATTTGACAAACCAAATAAGTTTCTCTCTGTTGTGTATCAACATGCTAGAAAGGGAGCAAAATTTTCAAAAGAAAGAAAGACATATTTGATATTGCAAGAATACACATACACACGCTCACATACACATATTATCACTTCCGAAATTGGCTCACCCGAAATAGAATACTTTCATAACGTAGCGCTCAATATATGCTTCACAATTTTTCCTGAATGAGTGTAGGTGGGTATAGGTTTTTACAAAGGAAAAATATTTTACATTCTGACAAATACTAAGCAGTTTTGCTATGTGTGAAGTTCGTGAGACACGCTGACGAAGACGACACACGGCAGAACTTCTAAATCACTATCAAGCTTGTTCATGCAAACATATATTTGATACTCTAATAAAATATCTTGAAAACACCCTAGTTAATGCCTGACTATTTTTATGTTTGAATATACATACATGCATACATACATACATACATACATACATACATACATACATACATACAGTTGTTGACTGCCATGACACTGCATCCTTTAAGGCCCTCATGCTTTCCGAAATCCGCCGAAACTACACCTGATTATACATACACTTTAGATGAGTTGTAGTGCACCTGAGCACTGTACACAATGTTTTTATTATTATTATTATTATTATTATACCGGAGTAAGCACATAAATGTGAAACAAGGTGGAAAAAGAGTACTCAGATACCCGAGGTAGAGTAATATGCTTTATTTAAAAGCAATGCTTTTAAATAAAGTATATATATATATATGTCTCTGTGTGTGAGTGTGTTCTTTTCTGTATTCGTGTGTGTTTGAGTGTGTGGTGTGTGTGTGTGTGTGTGGTGTGTGTGTGTGTGTGTGTGTGTGTGTGTGTAAATCTGTTCGATTCAATCCAACGACGAAAAAAATGGTGGTTAAAAAGTTATTCCTGCTACTTTAGGCGAGTAACAAAGTTATTGCGATTTATATATATAAAAAAATAATGAATAATAACTATAAGAGATAGGCAGAAATACAATTTTATAAGAAGAACAAAACAGTTATACAATAAGTTAAGAAAAAAGGAATCAATACAAAAGAGTAAAAAACTAAAAAAGACTTAGATCAAAGAACTAAAATTCTCGATGTCGAAAGGAGTTAATTGTTTTCTTCAGCACTTTACGCGAAATTTGCAGTCTCACAAATGTATTGCAGTATTTTTTGTGAGGAAATATATAGATTATACTACGGAAGAAAGATGTATGGACATTTCTCTGTTTGTTCAACGTATATCTGCAAATGTAATACTTGAACATGTCGTCATTGTTGCATTCTGGTGGCACTGGGTGTTTCGGGTCTTTAATATAGACACTTATTTAGGCGACCCAACCTATCGTTATCTTTATTACACCTGTATATATACTCTTTGACTCTTTTACTTGTTTCAGTCATTTGACTGCGGCCATGCTGGAGCACCGCCTTTAGTCGAGCAAATCGACCCCGGGACTTATTCTTTGTAAGCCCAGTACTTATTCTATCGGTCTCTTTTGCCGAACCCCTAAGTGACGGAGACGTAAACACACCAGCATCGGTTGTCAAGCAATGCTAGGGGGACAAACACAGACACACAAACGCATACACACACATACACACACACACACACACACACATATATATATATATATATATACATATATACGACAGGTTTCTTTCAGTTTCCGTCTACCAACTCCACTCACAAGGCATTAGCAGAAGACACTTGCCCAAGATGCCACGCAGTGGGACTGAACCCGGAACGTGGTTGGTTAGCAAGCTACTTACCACACAGCCACTCCTGCGCCTAATATATATATTTCTTTACTACCCACAAGGGGCTAAACACAGAGGGGACAAACAAGGACAGACAAAGGGATTAAGTCGATTACATCGACCCCAGTGCGTAACTGGTACTTAATTAATCGACCCCGAAAAGATGAAAGGCAAAGTCGACCTCGGCGGAATTTGAACTCAGAACGTATCGACAGATGAAATACGGCTACGCATTTCGCCCGGCGTGCTAACGTTTCTGCCAGCTCGCGGCACTCTACTGACCCAGCAACCACCTTTTTCATTAAGAGCCGCCTAAGTGTATATTTTCTTTGCAGCCCTTATGTTTTTCTTGATAACTATTTTGCATATTGCTTTCAGGCTCAAAGTTCCATAAGGTTTACTCAGTGTTCAACCTGCAAGTCCTAAACTGCCAACCTCTGCTGAAAAACACTACTTTATCCACTCATTGTCTAGGAAGTCCTCTACCAACTCTTGTCTCTCAGTTCTTTTTCTCTCTTGAACTTCCTTAATCCTCTCTTCCAAGGACACTATTAATCGAAATAGGATTAGCTGTCTTTCTATCTTGTATCAATGGCATTTTAAAACTTTCACTGGCTGTGGCAATTTTATTATATACACACAGATGTACACCCAGAACCACGCTAATAGCTTAGGGGTGAAACGTTGTATTTTCCTGTTTTCTGGGAATCGATTTTAACAAAAATTTTCCCAGCTGGTTTACAGACTATGGCAACACCATTGTTATGTTTTCATTATTCTGTGTAACGTCCGTTCTTTTTCATATCAGATTCTTCAGTTTGTAGGTGAACCACACTGATTGCTTTTGAATGAAAATAGCCCATCTAGAATTATTTTTCAGAAAATGAAGGGTAGTGATACATATCAAGCATACATTGAGTATATATTTAACAGAAAACCATCATAACATTATAACATTTATTGAAATAATGAATTATTAAAGCCACATGAGCAACATTTCGACGGATAACTTCAAAAACCCTATTAGTCATATATACATATATATGTGTGTGTATGTATATATATATATATATATATATATATATATATATATATATGTGGTGTTGTGTGTGTGTGTTTGTGTGTTTGTGTGTGTGTGTGTGTGTGTGTGTGTGTGTGTGTATGCGTGTGCATGTGTGTCTGTGTTTGTTCCCCCAACATCGATTGAGAACCGATGCTAGTGTGTTTACGTTCCCGTAACATAGCGGTTCGACAAAAGGGACCGATAGAATAAGTACTAGGCTCACAAAGAATAAATCCTGGTTCGATTTTACTCGACTAAAGGCGGTGCTCCAGCATGGCCACAGTCAAATGACTGAAAGTAGTAAAAGAGTTAAAGAGTAAAAGAGTATATATGCGTCAGCATTTCTATTGTCCAATGCAGACGATAGCTTCAAATCGCTGTCAGCATTTCTATTGTCCAATGCAGACGATAGCTTCAAATCGCTGTCAGCATTTCTATTGTCCAATGCAGACGATAGCTTCAAATCGCTGTCAGCATTTCTATTGTCCAATGCAGACGATAGCTTCAAATCGCTGTCAGCATTTCTATTGTCCAATGCAGACGATAGCTTCAAATCGCTGTCAGCATTTCTATTGTCCAATGCAGACGATAGCTTCAAATCGCTGTCAGCATTTCTATCGTCCAATGCAGACGATAGCTTCAAATCGCTGTCAGCATTTCTATTGTCCAATGCAGACGATAGCTTCAAATCGCTGTCAGCATTTCTATTGTCCAATGCAGACGATAGCTTCAAATCGCTGTCAGCATTTCTATTGTCCAATGCAGACGATAGCTTCAAATCGCTGTCAGCATTTCTATTGTCCAATGCAGACGATAGCTTCCAATCGCTGTCAGCATTTCTATTGTCCAATGCAACGATAGCTTCAAATCGCTGTCAGTTTCTAATTTCCAATGCAGACGATAGCTTCAAATCGCTGTCAGCATTTCTATTGTCCAATGCAGACGATAGCTACTTCAAATCGCTGTCAGCATTTCCTCGTCCATGCAGACGATAGCTTCAAATCGCTGTCAGCATTTCTATTGTCCAATGCAGACGATAGCTTCAAATCGCTGTCAGCATTTCTATTGTCCAATGCAGACGATAGCTTCAAATCGCTGTCAGCATTTCTATTGTCCAATGCAGACGATAGCTTCAAATCGCTGTCAGCATTTCTATTGTCCAATGCAGACGATAGCTTCAATCGCTGTCAGCATTTCTATTGTCCCATGCAGACGATAGCTTCAAATCGCTGTCAGCATTTCTATTGTCCAATGCAGACGTATAGCTTCAAATCGCGGTCAGCATTTCTATTGTCCAATGCAGACGATAGCTTCAAATCGCTGTCAGCATTTCTATTGTCCAATGCAGACGATAGCTTCAAATCGCTGTCAGCATTTCTATTGTCCAATGCAGACGATAGCTTCAAATCGCTGTCAGCGTTTTCAAAACTAAAAACCTATTTTGCTGGAATCGTCACCGATCAAAAGTTTACATCCTCGCCAAAGGCATTTGAATAAGGTCATTATGCGCTTGTTTTGTGGAGGTATTTTGTCCCATCGGAGGTTTACATACATCTGAGGCGGTAGTAACTAATGATTTGAACGAATGTAGCGTGATATAAAAACAAGCTTTGTATCCCAGGTAAGTTTTTTAGTCTAGCCATCTTTTCAATAGTTATGCTCCTGTGTTGGTTTCATCTTTCTCTCTTTGCACTCTTCGTTGAAACACATTCACACACACACGCACACGCACAACATACTGAAAGAGTTATTCATATATGCGTATACATATATTATTGTTGATATATATTCATGTATATCATATCAGAGTTCATACGTATATACGTGTGTATATATATGTTCAAAGAAGTTTTATCAATTGTCGATGAAATCCTCTTTCTTTTCATTTTCTCATTATGGCATCAAAGGAAAGGAAAAATCGAAGGTAGATGGAGTGGAAGAAGAAACACACACACACACACACACACACACACACACATTCACAGATATATACACACAGAAACATATACACACACATTTATATATGCATGTATATGTTGATTATTCTAGATTTTATCAATTGTCAGTGAAATCATCTTTATCCTAATGTTCTCATTATAGCATCGATATCATTATATCGCCAGAGAAAAACAAATCGCGATTAGAGTTCGGTGAAACAAGACAGGGTGAAGCGGTGAGGGAGAAGAAAGAGAGAGGGAGAGAAGGAGAGAGAGAGAGAGAGAGAGAGAGAGAGAGAGAGATGAAGATAAGATGAAAGAGAAAGGGTCGACGATGAGATTCTGAGAAGAGAAACAGCAGCAACAACGAGGAGAAGAAGATGGAGAAGAAGAAGAAGAAGAAGGAGGAGGAGGAGGAGGAGAAGAAGAAGGAGGAGGAGAAGAAGAAGACGAAGAAGACGAAGAAGAAGACGAAGAAAAAGTAGAAGAAAAAAAGAAAAAGTGAAAGAGAAGAAGAAGATGATGATGATGATGATGATGGAGAAGAAGAAGAAGAACAACAACAAGTTGATGGAGAAGAAAAAGTAGAAGAAAAACAACAACAACAACAAGTTGATGGAGAAGAAGAAGAACAAGAACAAGAAGAACAAGAAGAACAAGAAGAATGTGATGAAGGAGGAGGAGAAGAGGTTGAAGAACTTTCGCGAAACAACCAGAAGGATATGATTAATTAATAGCAATCCACGTTTTAATTAATTGATCAAGGCTTCGTATTGTTCAGCCAAGAGTCATTGTCGTTGCGACTGCTGCTGCTGCTGTAACTATAATTGATGTTGTTGTTGTTGTATCAGTAATTGTGGTTGTTGTTGTTGTTGTTGTTGTAGTTCAGCTTCTTGTTTAGTCTCTTTCTACTTTTGTTGATATTTTTTCTTTGTTTTTTTTCTTCGTTATTTTGGGGGGTTTCATTTTTTTGTTGTTGTTGTTCTTCTTCTTCAGTATTTCGCTTGTGTTCTTCTTCAGAGGATGTTGTTTCTACGCTGTTGTTATTGTTGATGAAAGCATCATTTTTCTTCACCCCCCCCCCATCATTGTTACAATTGTTGTTGATCTCATTGTGTGTGTTCCCCCTTGTTAGTTAGCGGTGGCGTCGTTATTTCACTTTACTGTCGATGACGATATTGTTTTTCTTGATGTTGAGACCGTTTCTGCTATTATTGTCGTTGTTCCAGCTCGTGTTGCGGGTACTGAAGCTGTTATTTTTCCCTTTGAACCGTAAATGAAATAAAAAAAAAAGACCTCCATTAGTTTTACACAAAATTATCTTTGATGCCGAAATAAATAAGTCGCCCTTTTTCTTCTCTCTCTCTTTTCCCCCTCCCCTATTTATCTCGCTCTTCTCTGCTGATTTACCACCCTCTATTTCTCTCGCTCCTTCTTTTAACCTCCATCTTTCTCTCCTCCTCTCTCTGCCTCTTTCTCTCCTTCTTTCTCTCTTCAGAAACCAGTTATTCCTTCTTTAAGCTGTCCTTCTCTCATTAGATTCCTGCTGAGATATGATTAATTGTTCACTTCTTCACTCGATCAAACGATAAAATGAGTTGTGTCTCCTGAGGAGTGAATTATCAAAACCTACGCGCATGCGCGTGCACACACACACAGTTACACACCTACACCCACCCGCACGCACACAGGTATAGAAGCGAAGACACACATAATACACACAAAGCATAAACACATGCATGTGTATGCGCGCGTATACACGCACGCACACATATACATGCATATACATATATATATATATAATTCATCCATATATAATATATATATTATATATATTATATATATAATATATATATATATATATATATATAATATATATATATAATATATATATAATATATATATTATATAATATATATATATATAATATATATATATATATATATTATATATATATATATATATATAATATATAGATATGTGATTTATGTAATATAATATGAGATTGACGTTACTCCAAGTTTCGCCGTACCGCTTTTCGAAACAACTGGATATTTACGACACTGTAGTCAGATATATGCTATACATTTGATCAAGACTATGTTTAAAATCACTGTGGTACGAAACATTGACATTTAATATATAAAATTATAAGCAATAATAAATCTCTGAGTGAGGAATAAACAGTAGCTTCACGACATCGTGAAGTATATTTGCGAAAGGACAGGCTGAAGGCCCAAGATCCTATATATATATATAGAGAGAGAGAGAGCTTCTTCTATATCTGAATCTGCATTCAGTTTCTGCTTATAATTTTATATATTAAATGTCAATGTTTCGTACCACAGTGATTTTAAACATAGTCTTGATCAAATGTGAGTGAAAGAAACCTGTCGTATATATGTTCAAATCATCATATCTGTGAACGATTTAATAAACGTCTCGCAAATATCTTACCTACAACAAGGCAATATCATGATCCTATTAGGCGGCGAGCTGGCAGAAACGTAAGCACGCCGGGCGAAATGCTTGGCGGTATTTCATCTGCCGTTACGTTCTGAGTTCAAATTCGGCCGAGGTCGACTTTGCCTTTCATCCTTTCGGGGTCGATAAAGTAAGTACTAGTTACGCACCCGTTTGTCTGTCCTTGTTTGTCCTCTCTGTGTTTAGCCCCTTGTGGGCAGTAAAAAAATAGGTATTTCACCCATCATTACCTTCTAAGGTGGCAAATATAATTCACGATATAAAATTATATTTTTTACAAATATTCAATTACATATAATCTTTAAATAGAGGGACAGTAAGAATCAGAAATCACAGGAATTCCGATAGAAAAAGGAGAAACAAACAGAAGAAAAGCGGAAGAAGAATGAAGTAAATGGAATCGGTTTTGCTGAATGGTGAAAAGAGTCAGATAAGAGATGCGATTGTAAGAAAGAAAGGGTAGAGAATGAGTTACTGGAGTGAAGGAAGGAAGCGAATAAGTGTTAATAAGTGTTATGTAATAAGAAACAAATAATAACTGAAGTAACGAACCAGGAGCATAAGATCCAGGACTGAGAGGAAGGTGACTGTACTATTAATATATTGAGTTGAACCATAGAACAAATACGAAATACAAAGAGATTCACAAGTGATATTACACAAGAGGAAAGGAAAAACATGGAGAAATAATGAAATAAGGAGAGGGATAGATTGAAAGAGAGACAGTGCAACGGGTATATATAGCTAATTACAGAAAAGAAACACATCAACATGTTGAAGATAATTATTGATCTTGTTTGGACGGAGAGAAACGAAACATGTATTTTCCCTGTCAATGAGTACACGCTTTGATTTGTTGTTAAAACACGTAAGAATTTATAACTTAAAAAGATGATAAATATAGAATTAAAAAAAAAAAAATTATAATTTCAATATTTTAATTTTTACATTTATCACCTTGAAGGCATTAAGCAGTATCAAGAATATATTAAATATAATTGAAATATAACGAAAAACAAAAAGGCGTGACACATCGCAATTTATAGCTTTATCACCTTAATGAAGCATGAGGTAACATAATAAAACACAGTATAATGTAATATAATATAATATAATATAATATTTTTATCGATATCCACAACTGAACTCTTTTTACATGCACGCACGCATATATGTATATGTCGAAACCATGGTGATAACTGTAGGGCAGCTGATGATGGAGGCGCGTTGGATTGTTGGTATGGCTGTATTTATATGTGCAGAATAGTTTTATAAGACATCCATTTGATATATATATATAATATATATATATATATATATATATATATATGGCCTGCTCGCTTAGCCAGTTGGGTGGCGTCATTTGAAGGCTAAAACAATGCGAAGCTCATTGTGACCAGCGATGTGTAACAACATCTGATAGCCTGGTCGGTCACGGGGATCACGGTGATATATATATATTATATATATATATATATATATTATATATATATATATATATATATAGGCACAGAGGAGTGACTCTGTGGTAAGTAGCTTGCTTACCAACCAATTGGTTCCGGGTTCAGTCCTACTGCATGCCACCTTGGACAAGTGTCTTCTACAATAGCTTCGGGCCGACCAAAGCCTTGTGAGTGAATTTGGTGGACAGAAACTGAAAAACGCCTGTCGTGTATTTATAAAAGAATAAAAGAATATGTATATGTGTGTATGTGTGTGTGCGCATGCGCGTGTGTGTTAAAAGAGTTCCGTTGTGGATATCAATACAGACAATAATTTCGAGGCATACAGTGGTGTGCAACCAGCCATCATTAGCAAATCAATATGATTTGGAATCTTTTGCTTTGCGTTCGATAATTGCTCTCTGTTTTTACATAGCTGCGACCAGACGGAGACCCACTGTTGCTCATGTTAACATGGCGGACAATACATGATGTAACAGCATGAAGAAGAGAGGACCACACCAGCATCTGGTTGGTACTCGTTACAGCTGAGTACATTCGAGCAACGAGTCATGAAATACCAATTTCTTTACTACCCACAAGGGGCTAAACATAGAGAGAACAAACAAGGACAGACAAACGGATTAAGTCGATTATATAGACCACAGTGCACAACTGGTACTTATTTAATCGACCCCGAAAGGATGAAAGGCAAAGTCGACCTCGGCGGAATTTGAACTCAGAACGTAGCGGCAGACGAAATACCTATTTCTTTACTACCCATAAGGGGCTAAACACAGAGAGGACAAACAAGGACAGACAAACGGATTAAGTTGATTACACCGACCCCAGTGCGAAACTGGTACTTAATTTATCGACCCCGAAAGGATGAAGGGCCAAGTTGACCTCGGCGGAATTTGAACTCAGAACGTAACGGCAGACGAAATACCGCTCAGCATTTCGCCCGGTGCCCTAACGTTTATGTCAACTTCACCACGAGCCATGAAATAACTCGATCAGAGACACAGTGAACCGAACGCTCCAAGTACTGACCCGACACCTTATGATTGTGAGTCGAACATCTTCACTATCAAGCCACATGAATCAAGTAGCTGTACAAATGCGAGCTTATCTGTATGTTTGTTCCTTCTCGAGCCACGCCTGGTTCAAGAGGGCCGGTTTCCCGGTTTCCTGGCGTATAGGTTTCCCACCTGGACGGGACGCCGGTCCGTCGCAGGTGAGCTGCAAGATGCAGGAGGAAAGAGTGAGAGAAAGTTGTGGCGAAAGAGTCAGAAGTTCGCCATTACATTCTGCCGGAGCCACATGGGGCTTATGTGTTTCGCTCATAAACACACACACATAACTTGGTCTGAGATTCGAACCCGCGATCCCTCGACCGCGGGTCCGCTGCTCTAACCACTAGGCCCTGTGCCTCCTCAAAATAAATGCGCCCTTTTAAAGCCTAGCCAGGCTCATGGGCCCACTTTCCCGGTTTCAATGGCGCATGTGTTATCCAGCTGGAAGGGACGCCAGTCCATCGCAGCGTTACTCATCTTTGTCAGCTGAGTGGACTGGAGCAACGTGAAATGAAGTGTTTTGCTGAAGAACACAACGCGTCGCCCGGTGCAGGAATCGAAACCACAATCTTACGATCATGATGCTGAAACCGTAACCACTAAGCCACGCGCCTCCACCTATCTGTATATTACAGGAGAAACTACTGCGTAGACAGAAAATGCAGACGTAAGCGATTATGTGTGCTGACGTATGTTCGTACTTGTTTGCGTGTGTTTGGGTGTGTGTGTTCATATGCGGGTACGTGAATAGGTGCAAGCTTGCATAAATGCATCCATTCACAGATGCTGATGAGATATGTGGATGAAGAGGGAAAAAAATGTCATGCTAATTATGTGACAGTGAAATGTTTCACTCCTTTGATCTACTAATTGAAAGTAAATATTTATTTTCCACCTCTTTTTCTCGACTTCTATCAAACTTCTTGAAGACAAAGCAATACAAATATTAAGCTGATACAACAAACATCTATTATCCGTAATATTCACATTAATAAGCAGCCAGTTGCCGTCATATTTTCCTCGTTAACACGTAACCTTGTATCATTGATATATCTAGTCATTATTACTCCGAGTTAATCAATACATCAACACGAACACATATTCAAAGACTCGCAATCGTACGTACATACATACATACATACATGCATGCATACATACATACATACATACATACATACATGGATGCATGCATACATACATACATGCATACATGCATACATACATACATACAGGCATACATACATACATGCATGCATACATACATACATACATGCATGCATACATACATACATACATACATACATACATGCATGCATACATACATACATACATGCATACATGCATACATACATACATACATATATACATACATACATGCATACATACATACATTTATACATACATGCATGCATACATACATATATACGTTACATGCATGCATACATACATACATACATATGCACATACATACATACATACATGCATACATGCATACATACATACATACATGCATGCATACATACATACATACATACATGCATACATGCATACATACATGCATACATGCATACATACATATGCACATACGTACATACATGTATGCATACATACATACATACATGCATACATACAGGCATAGATACGTACATACATGTATGCATACATACATACATACAGACATACATGCATGCATACATGCATGCATACATACACACATACATACGTACATACATACATACACACATACATACATGCAATTCATACATACATACATGCATACATACATACATACATACATACATACATACATGCATGCATACATACATACAAACATGCATACATACATACATACATACATACATACATACATACATAGATGCATGCATACATACATACATACATACATACATGTATGCATACATAGATATATGCATACATATATACAAACATACATACATACATATATACATACATGCATACATACATACATACATACATACATACATCATGCATACATACACACTTACATACATACATACATACATATATACATACATGCATGCATACATATATACATACATGCATGCATACATACATACATACATACATACATGCATATATACACACTTAGATACATACATACATACATACATACACACTTACATACATACATACATACATACATACATACATACATACATATATACATACATACATGCATGCATACATACATACATAAATACATACATACATGCATACATACATGCATATATGCATACATACATACATACGTACATACATGCATGCATGCATACATACATACATACATGCATGCATACGTACATACATACACGCATACATACATACATACATGCATACATACATACATACATACATGCATACATACACATACATACATACATACATGCAAAAATGCATACATACATACATACATACATACATACATGCATACATACACACATACATACGTACATACATACATACATACATACATGCATACATACATACATACATACATACATACACACACATACATACATACATACATACATGCAAAAATGCATACATACATACATACATACATACATACATACATACATACATACATGCATACATACATACATACATACATACATACATACATACATACATACATACATACATACATACATACGTGCATACATACATACATGTTTGCACTCAGCTCCTTATTACTTGAAGTTATGTGAACTTAGGTCACGTTCGCTTCGGCAGCTGTTCCAAGACAGAATAGAGAGTTTAAGGCGGCGAGTTGGTAGAATTGATAGCACGCCGGGCGAAATGCTGAGCGGTATATCGTCTGCCGTTCCGTGCTGAGTTCAAATTCCGCCGAGGTCGACTTTCCTTTTCATCCTTTCGGGTTAGATTGAATAAGTAGCAATTACGCACTGGGTCCATGTAATCGATTTAATCCGTTTATCTGTCCTTGTTTGTCCCCTCTGTGTGTAGCCCCTTGTGTGCAGTAAAGAAATAAGAATAGAGACTTTAAAACAAATTCAAATTTAATTATAAGGGTTTCAGCCTCTGTTCGTCAGCTCAGATTACGTGGCTGTGATACTATCGAAACGACATGCCTTATTTTATTTTTTATATTTAGATTCACTTGGTACAGACAGGATGTAAGCAGGATGTGGCTGCACTTTGATGTCAGTCTGCTGTAGGGTATATCCAGCGACACCACATCCTCGTACTGGGTATCGCATGTGTTAGGGTAGTCAAAAGGTTAGTATCAATCACTCAGTTATCATTCTGTGTACTTTGGACTCATTAGCGACAGTAGTGTATTCAAAGTACAAAGTTCGTGGGATAACCATTTTCATACAATTGAGATCGCGTGTCCAACGTGTAGTTTGCAGTCTATACTAACAGCAGGGATTGTATAACATGCCCTTGTGTATGTACTTCTGACGGCAATCAGATATTTCATTCTTCCTATTGATGTATACTGCCGGCTGGTGGAGTATGTGCCACTCTTTTCACGGAGACGGTGGTAATCACGATCTACAGTTCAACCTGAAGACTGCCTTTCAAGGATGTACCATTAAATGTTGCAGAAGTCCTATCGATGATCTCCACAAATGAAGCTATCAGAGTGTCTCGAGATGAAGCATCACCAGAAGCCGGAGTTTTCCCCATCCTAAAATCTTTTTGCATGATTTGGGCACAACTTCTATAACGATAGATAGATAGATAGATAGATAGATAGATAGATAGATAGATAGATAGATAGATAGATAGATATACAGACAGGCGGACAGACAGACAGATAGATAGACAGACAGACAGACAGACAGATAGAAAGATAGATGGATGGACAGATAGATAGAGACAGAAAGATAGATAGATGGATCGATAGATAGAGACAGAAAGATAGATAGATGGATAGATAGGTAGATAGATAGATAGATAGATAGATAGATAGATAGATAGATAGACAGACAGACAGACAGACAGACAGACAGACAGACAGATAGATAGATAGATAGATAGATAGATAGATAGATAGATAGATAGATAGATAGATAGATAGATAGATAGATAGATAGATAGATAGATAGATAGATATATATATATATATATATAATATATACATGCATACATACATACATACTACATACATACATACATACATACATACATACATACAACATACATACATACATACATACATACATACATTTTTATTGATTTATAACAGAAGAGAAGGATGAAATTGTTTATTGAGATTAAACTATATTTCGTAGTTGCTATGTTTCTTGTTATTATCGCTAACTTTGTGTTGATTACTGATGAACATAAACAAAGACGAATATTTGAATGGCCATTTAAACAATAATTGTCTGTGTCACATATTTTGTTGAAATAAACAATTCTGTTTAACTTCGATTACTTTGACTGAGCAAGTTATGCTTTTTGTAAACGGAATGCAGAGAAAGGCGAAAATAAATCATTAAAATATATAACAGGAGCACTCAGAGAGTGCAAACCTCTGCCAAGGAAACATTAACGTCCTCTCAACGATTAGCCGAAGATGAATTTCAAAATGAGAATATCTGAAATAATCTCGACTGCTCTCACAAACGAGAATACTAAAATGAACCTGACCGCTCTCAAAAATTAAGGAAAAAATCAGATCCATCCCATCTAATCAGTTCGTGCCAGTCACGAGGCCAAACATCCCTGAAAGTTTCATCCGAATCCATCCAGCGGTTTTAAGATATCTCGTCTATGAGCAAGCAAACATACACGACTGAAAACAATACCTCCGCCTTCGCTAAGGTGGAGGTAATAATGGTATTTTATAGAAAATATCCCAGTGTGTCATTGGACTTTGGTTATTATCCATCTAGATTATTTGAATAGAGATAAAAAAAAAACATCTTAAGAAACAGTTTACCAGAAGCTAAAGACGTTTTTAAAAAAGCAAGGTAACTTAGTTGAACTGTCTAGCTTATTTCTAGAAAATATCTAATTCGATCAATTATTCTTTAAATAACCAATATGTATCGTTTTTCAAATTTTCATAGTTTAAAAGCTGTTAACGGAATAACTAGAATAATGTCGGCAACGAGATATAGTTCAACTTTAGCGCAACAAACCATGTAATTTTACATATTCAAGTGTGTCATTATACCTTGGTTGTGGAGGCGCAATGGCCCAGTGGTTAGGGCAGCGGACTCGCGGTCATAGGATCGCGGTTTCGATTCCCAGACCGGGCGTTGTGAGTGTTTATTGAGCGAAAACACCTAAAAGCTCCACGAGGCTCCGGCAGGGGATGATGGTGATCCCTGCTGTACTCTTTCACCACAACTTTCTCTCACTCTTACTTCCTGTTTCTGTTGTACCTGTATTTCAAGGGGCCGGCCTTGTCACTCTCTGTGTCACGCTGAATATCCCCGAGAACTACGTTAAGGGTACACGTGTCTGTGAAGTACACGTTAATTTCACGAGCTGGCTGTTCCGTTGATTCGGATCAACCGGAACCCTCGTCGTCGTAACCGACGGAGTGCTTCCACTATACTTTGGTTATTATCCATCTAGGTTATTTGAATAGAAAAAAAACATCTTAAGAAACAGTATACCAGAAGCTAAAGACGTTTTTAAAAAGCAAGGTGGCTAGCTACATTAACTGAGATAAACAGTCTAGCTTATTTCTAGAAAATATCTAATTCGATCAATTATTCTTTAAATAACCAATACGTATCGGTTTTCAAATTTTCATAGTTTAAAAACTGTTAACGAAATAACTAGAATAATGTCGGCCACGAGATATAGTTCAACTTTAGTGCAACAAACCATGTAATTTTACTCTTTCATCTAAGTTTTAAATAAATGGTTTACATATTGTTTTATTTGCTGATCGATATATTGACAAAACACCGAAGCTTAAAACTAATTAACCGCACCTTCAGATAACATATTCAAGATGCGTATCTCCTATTCCATATTCTATTTCTGCTTCTGGATATTTCGTTTCAATCGAATTCTATTTCAATTGTCCTACTGTCCCTCTGTCAATTATCAATGAAATGCGTTGATTCAAATGTTATATTTTTGGACATTTGACCATTATTAGTATGAATATAAAACTTGTTATTTGACTTATTGATTTTTATAACGGCTGAGAATATTCCTCACGGTGCTATTTTCCCGCCTTTTCTTTCATAACATTTCGTTTTGTAATGACGATCTGTAAAATTAATACGTTAAGCGTTGATTTAAACTAAGATTAGTTAAGGCGTGATGTGAATCTAAAAGGAACTTCAGCATTCTCTTAGAATACACATCCTATTCTTCTAATGTTTTGCGTCCTTTATTAAACAGTGATATATGGCTTTCCGATAGAAAATCGCAAAAAAGTAATATAGCATACATATCAAATGAAGTACTGTAAATTGAATTTCCAATATAGAATGCAACGTTTTAGAATATCTACAAAAATGTTGCAGTTGCAGCTAGGGAAAATAAAACAGACTTCAAGTATTTGATGGAAAAAATCCGATTCGTAAATCAAACATATGTGAAGGGGAGACTATCATTTTGACAGACAATCCATTTGGTTTTTAAACTAAGTCGGGAATCAATTACGTAGCGGCATTTAATATGATATTTTTTCCTTGTTAGGGAATAGAAAGTTTAAGAAAAGTCTAAGCAAATGTATTAAGGCAATTTATTGAATTATGGGATTCTCGAACGAATTATTATGAGATTCTCGCAGCTAAGATTTGATAGTAGGAGACAAAACTGAAATCGGCAAAATCATATCGAGTGACACAACCTTCCCCATAGTATATTAAGGGCACATTATAAGCACATGTTTTCTGTACTATATTATAGAATTTTTAATAAAAACACCTTTAAACTCTCCTATTCAGCTATTTAACCTATCCCAGAGAACAACGTAATCTGATTTACCCAAATTAATTATAAGTTGAGATAATGATCCTGATTACTGTACTTGTACGAATTTTATTATGTACCTCTAAATTCTATTTGTCCAACTTAGAATATGAAATAGGAATGCTTACAAAAGGCACAAATATAATATAGCTGTCAGTTAATAGCCTTAAGACACCATTCTATAAAAATGCTCAGTTTCTTAACGAAGAAAGACGAAATGAAATAATTGATTCCACGACTATATGGAAGTTGGAGGACAATAATATATTCTAAGAAATTTAATTGGCCATAGTGAAGAAATATTAATACATATTCAGAAAAGAAAACATGCGATTTGTAGAAACCCTCGAAACAATCTTTTACAATAAAATCTTGTTAATACATACCCCAAAATGCTATATGCAGATAGCTAATCAGTACTATTAAAGTCTTTTCTTGCGTGATTTTTATTGATTTCCATCTTTCTATGAAAGCTAAAAGAAAAACTTTTGATCAGAATTTAATTTTGCTGCATTAATTTTAGTCTATTTTGTCTTAAACACACACACACACATACACACACACACACACACACACACACACCACACACACACACACACACACACACATATATATACACATATATATATATGAAAAGTCTCTGGCATTAAGGGTATCGCGAATGTCCTGGATGGAGGCCCAAACTTCCGAATTCTTTTACAGGGCCTAGAAACACTGAAGGACCGCTGCGATAAGTAGAGGAATTTGAGAGGGGAATATGTTGGATAAAATTATAATCAACTGACCCCCTTGTATTTTCTTTTACACAAAACCAGGAATTTTTCAGCACCACTTCGTATGTATGTATGTGCCCTGAATATGTCACCTTTTAGCCACTATTGTTTGCAAGTCAACCCTGATCTGAAGAAGTAGCGCATATAACGGTCCCAGTTGTGGGTTAATTAGCATGTGACGGCAATTCATCTCAGCGCAGGGACGCAGAAATACCCTTGGTTGGTGTCGATGTGCGCAATAAACCACCGGCAGTGAGAGCTCCCTAAGTGCTGAATCAGCATTCTTCTAGTGGAACAATGTAAAACCTGCGGTTTCACGCGATTACTGGTCATTTCTCTTCGACCTGTTATTACGTACTAGCCATGGAGACCTAGAGAATGGTACTTGTGATGCATTCTACAAGCGCTTATCACTATAATCCAGTTACGTGTAGACATCTCTTTAAGGTGCCTTCGTCTCTCACTTGTCAGCCCATCTTCTGAGAGTTCTACGGTAGTGGAGAAGTTGCAATGTGTGCAAAGCTAACCAGTTGCAAGCATTACAACCTTCACCTCTCACCTATGCTTCAAATAATGCGGATCTGCAACGAAACTGAATAAACCCCTGAATAAGCATTAAAAACGACAAAGCACAAGGAGACGGTTATCATCTACGGAGATGGAGTAATCGTCATGCACGTATCTTTTATCTTTTTTTCAGTCTGTTGACTGCAGCCATGCTGGAGCAACGCATTGAAGAACTTTAATCAAATGAATCGATCCTAGTGCTTTTTTTTTATAAGCCTGAAAAATACGTCACTTTAATATTTTCTGAGCTCAACTACAACCAAAGGAATATTTGCTTTTCATCCTCTAAGGGTCTACGATATAACATTCCAGTGAACTTCTAGGATGATGGTATAAAGGAAGGCCCATCCGTAAAACAGTTACTCTTGAGGCAAAAATTTAAGCCATTGTTATTATTATATCAGGGTGACGAGCTGACAGCAGAGTCAGTGCGTCGGACAAAATGTTTGGCTGTATTTCTTCCGGTTCTTTATGCTATGAGCGCAAATTCCGCTATGGTTGATTTTGCCTCTCAGCCACTCAAAATTGATGAAATAAATTACATGTCAAGCTACGTACCAAAATTTGAAACCATAATTATTATACCAAGAAGAAGTTTAATATTAAGTTTCAGATTTTTTCACAAGGCCAGCAATTACCGGTGTAGAATGGGAGCGCAACGTCGATTACATCGACCCCCCAGTACTCAACTGGTACTTATTATATTGACTCCGAAAGGATGAAAGGCAAAGTCGACATCAGTGATTTTTGAACGCAGAAAGTAAATACGGACGAAATGCTGGTAAACATTTTGACCGGCTTGCTAACAGTTTTGCCGACTGCCCGCCGTAGAAAACTTTAATATTGATATAGTTTAATATTAATTTTTTTTCAGTTTTAGAATAAATTTTGTTTTTATTTCGTCCACCTACACAAAAGAAACTCATTTGAATATAACAGCATCGATGCTATGAGGTAATTCCTATATTAATAAAAGTTAATGTCTGGTGTCTGAGGAACAGATTGGAAAAAAAATATCCTGCATATTAAGTATAATTTCTCAAATATCTGTATTTTTAAAAATAATGACTTCATCGATAACCGCATTAAAATGAACTGCAATCACAGCATTAAGAAGATCAATTTTAATTTTAATGTCGACATATGAAAATTACTTCGTGGACAATATTACCGATAATGGTGATTGCTAATTAAAGCAGAAATAATAACACGAGCAATGGAATACTTCTGCAAAGGCAAGTATACTTTTATGCGTGTGGCATGCGTTTAAAAACGTTTAGGCGTTAACAATGCAACAAAGATGGTCTAACACAAGGATCAAGAAGAAAATTGCCTAAGGTAAGAGACAAATAGAATTGAAACATTAAAGGGTTCAGTCCCACTGCGTGGCACCTTGGGCAGGTGTCTTCTACTATAGTCTCGGGCCGACCAAAGCCTTGTGAGTGGATTTGGTAGACGGAAACTGAAAGACGCCTGTCGTATATATGTATTTATATATATATATTATATATATATATATATATATATATATATATGTGTGTGTGTGTGTGTGTATTTGTATGTCTGTGTTTGTCCCCCTAGCATTGCTTGACAACCGATGCTGGCGTGTTTACGTCCCCGTCACCTGGCGGTTCGGCAAAAGAGACCGAAAGAATAAGTACTGGGCTTACAAAGAATAAGTTCCGGGATCGAGTTGCTCGACTAAAGGCGGTGCTCCAGCATGGCCGCAGTCAAATGACTGAAACAAGTAAAATAGTAAGAGTAAGAGTATACCTCAACTAAGAAAAGCTGATCTAAAACTAGAAATATATTTTCAAATATATTTTAAGAATTCAATTTTAAATTTACTTATCTCCCGCCTGTAGCGCAGGCACTGAAAAAGCTCGTGTGCACTAGCATTTCTCCTTTAAGGATAAAAAACGTCAAAGTGATGTAATCTTTGTGAAAGTTAAGTGTTTTCCTGACAAACATACGCAGAAAACCGACGATAGTGAACGTGTGTCAGATAAGTAAAGCCAGCAACTTTCAGTAACTAACGAGTGATTAAATGGCAAGCTTGAAACCAAAGAAGGTGCTTGTCAATAGTTGAAAATATGCTTGTAAAAGGATCCAACCAGTCGACGTAGTGACATGTGTGCCACTTTGAAGGAACTGAATGACTGAATGTGTGTGCTGCTTTAGTGCCGATTTACTAAAGTATTCGTTACTAGAATATCTGCATTTAAAAGCAATTGTTGTGGTTTGCCAACATTCCATTATAAACAATCGTGGAGGCGCAATGGTCCAGTGGTTAGGGCAGCGGTTTCGATTCCCATACCGGGCGTTGTGAGTGTTTAATTGAGTGAAAACACCTAAAAGTCTACGAGGTTCCGGCAGGGTGTGCTGGTGAACCCTGCTGTACTCTTTCACCACAACTTTCTCTCACTCTTTCTTCCTGTTTCTGTTGTACCTGTATTTCAAAGGGGCCAGCCTTGTCACACTCTGTGTTATGTTGGATGTCCCCGAGAACTACCTTAAGGGTACAACTGGAACCTTCGTCGTCGTCAGTGACGGATTGCCATGATGATAAACAATAACTATTCATACATACATACATACATAGATTTATAGATAAATAGTTAGATAGATAGATAGATATCCACGCATATATTTATTATATATACACATACATATGCATAACTAAGCACATATGTATGTGTGTCTATATATATATATATTATATATATATATACATATATATATATCTATATTTTTATATATATATATATATATATATATATATATAGTTTGTTTATGGAAGGCTAGCAGTCGCCCATGCATACCAGCCTCCTCCACACCAAGGGATAAGGCAAAAGCACCAGTGATGTCGTAGCTCATTTCTACAGCTGAGTTAACCGGTGCACGTGAAATAAAGTGTCTTGCTCAAGAACACAACACGCAGCCCGTTCCGGGAATCGAACACACACCTCACGATCTTAAGCTCAACGCTCTAACCACTGATCCATGTGCCTTCATATATATATATATATATATAATATATATATATATATATATATATATATATAGTATATGTATATATGAACATATATGTATATGTATATGTATATATACACATATATGTATATATATACGTATATACACACACACATATATATATTATATATATATATATATATATATATATATATATATATATATATGCATACAAATGTGAGTGTTTCTACGTCTCTGTGTACGTATGTATGTTCGTGCTTGTGTAATTTTGTATGTAGAATATAAACCTGAAAATGAAGGCGCCATGCATGAGAAGAATCAATATCTTCAAGAAAAATGGTTTATTAATACCATAAATATTTATAACGGAACGAAATCAAAATGAAAATTTGGACACTGTAATAATTAAAAAGAAACTATAAAACTAAAAGTCTCAATAACATGCATAATCAAAATCATTTATGATTCAAAGTAATGCTGTGAAATATAAGAGTCATTAGCGCGTCGAACAAGATGCTTAACAGTATTTCTTTTGTCAAGGCGGTGAGCTGGCAGAATCGTTAGCACGCCGGGCGAAATGCTTTGCGGTATTTCGTCTGCCGCTACGTTCTGAGTTCAAATTCCGCCGAGGTCGACTTTGCCTTTCATCCTTTCGGGGTAGATTAAATAAGTACCAGTTACACACTGGAGGTTGATATAATCGACTTAATCCCTTTGGCTGTCCTTGTTTGTCCTTTCTGTGTTTAGCCCCTTGTGGGTAGTAAAGAAATAGGTATTTCGTCTGCCGCTACGTTCTGAGTTCAAATTCCGCCAAAGTCGACTTTGCCTTTCATCCTTTCTTTGTCGATTAAATAACTACCAGTTACGCACTGGGGTCGATATAATCGACTTAATCTGTTTGTCTGTCATTGTTTGTCCCCTTGTGGGTAGTAAAGAAATAAGTATTTCTTTTGACCCTTTATGACCTGTGTTCAATTCTAGCTGAGGTTATATTTTACTTGTTTCATTTATTGGACTGTGGCCAATAGGGGCAACGTCTTGAAATGTTTCGTCGAACAAATGGACCCCAGTAGTTTTTTTGTTTTTAAGCTAAGCATTTATTCTATCGCTCTATTTTGCCGGATTGGTAAGTTACGAGGCCGTAAATAATCTAATACCTGTTGTCAGTCGGTGAGATTTGAACCCAGGACATAAAGCGTCCGAGGAAATGCCAATAAGTAAATTTGCCCACGTGTTAATGATTCGGCCACTTCACCGTAATTTTGATTAAACTAACTGAATGGTAGACTTTCCTCTCGTAAACAACAGAAGAGGGGTCAACAGCTTCTTTTGAACAACCTCCATTAATGTTTACAGTGACTAACAAGGGGCTAAACATAGAGGGGACAAACAAGGACAGACAAACGGATTAAGTTGATTACATCGACCCCAGTGCGTACCTGGTACTTAATTTATCGATCTCGAAAGGATGAAAGGCAAAGTCGACCTCAGCGGAATTTGAACTCAGAACGTAGCGGCAGATGAAATACCATGAAGCAGTTCCAACGTTTCTGCCAGCTCGCCACACAAACAGTTATGCACAAACAGTGACTAACTGTTTGTGCTGTACAAATGCCCTCCATGAAATCGATATTGCTTGCGCAGGTGCAAAATGTGCGAAACATCAGGTGTGTGTGTGCATATATACAACGTGCGTGGAGGCGCAATGGCCCAGTAGGTAGGGCAGCCGACTCGCGGTCGTAAGATCGCGGTTACGATTTCCAGACTGGGCGTATGGGTTCATTTTGGACATAACTCTGACTATGGTAGATTTCAAAGAATCTTTGATGTTATGGGCCTGTTGATTGACCCCTCTCTCAACAACGTTGCACATGTAATAGTCAAATGAATTGACATCTGGGGAATTAGGAGGCCAAATGTTAGGGTTTATGTTCTCATAAAAAATTTCAACAATCTATTCCAGTGTTACTAGGGCCATATGTGATCGCAGAGGAACGCGACTTTTTTTCCCTTACTCAAAAAAAAAACCCCAAAAAACAGCGTATTGTCTGGGCTGCGATTTGAAACCACGATCTTGTGATCGTAAATGCAACAGCACTACTAGCCACTTGGCAACATGCTCTCATATACACAAATCTAAAAGGAAACCATAAATCAATAAATAATAAATAATAAAGGTAATACATAGATAACGATAAATTTTAAAAAACACTGAATAACGAAAGAGAACTTCTTTGAAATCTGTTTAGAATTTCATTCTGAATATCCGTTTCCACAGAAATCTGTTTTGCGTCATTTAATCTCTAAAGAATTATCATAGTCGCAAGCTTTTTTTAAAGTTGAAAGGTAATGCCATTATAATGCCGTAAGGAATATAAATGAAATTAGGTAGAATTCCGGAGAGAAATCGAAGGATTTTCAGATATAGGGAAAGAGTAATTGATTACGTGTATATAAATCGTCGGCAGTTGTATCCGTTTGTTGACATCTGGTGAAATTTGATCTCGCAAACACGAGATAATGAACATAATTATCTAATGAAACATTGGCTCGGTGTTTTGCTGAGCTTTCAAAATCCACCGCCATATTAAAATGCACATTCATGTGTGTGTGAGTGTGTGTGTGTGTGTGTATCTGTGTGTGTATGCATGTATATACAGCGTGCGTGGAGGCGCAATGGCCCAGTGGTTAGGGCAGCGGACACGCGGTCATAGGATCGCGGTTTCGATTTCCAGACCGCGCGTTGTGAGTGTTTATTGAGCGAAAACACCTAAAGCTCTACGAGACTCCGGCAGCGGGTGGTGGCGAGCCCTGCTGTACTCTTTCTTTCACTCTTTCTTCCTGTTTCTGTCACACTCTATGTCACGCTGAATCTCCCCGAGAACTACGTTAAGGGTACACGTGTCTGTGGAGTGCTCAGCCACTTGCACGTTAATTTTATGGACAGGCTGTTCCGTTGATCGGATCAACTGGAACCCGCGTCGTCGTAACCGACGCAGTGCCACGATACAGGGTGCGTAAGATATTTGAGGATAGTTATATGTTTATTTAAAAAATCAGATATATAAAAAGATAACTTTATTTATCAAAAATTGCTATGAGGATAAAAAGAAACCTTTTCTATAACGCTATTCAATAAAGCCACCTTTAGCTTCAACAACTGCTTATATACGAAATCTAAATCATCTACATGCTCGAAGTAGTAATTGATTTAATAAAACCAGTTGACATATTTCTTTTTTTTACAATTGTCATTTTTACTTGTAACTGCAGCTTTTCTGGGATCTTTTCGGTTTGAACGGTAGTTTTTAACATAATTTCTAGGTAACTAAAAAATTTTAAACTTCGTATACTGGTAGAATGTGTTTATAAAACATCTTTTTCTCTTGGCTTTATTGAGAAAATTCTATAGTTTGTAAGCTATTTGTTGTTTTTTTCTTCAATTTCTGCAATTTTAGCCAATCAATGACGTCCATTGAGGTGAAAAAAACATTCTGTGCCGTATGAATATATCCCTCGTTTAAGAAACAGATTTGGTTTATTTACATTTGTGAAGAAACAAAGATAACCTTCCCCCCACCTCTAACCCTAACCCTAACCCTAAACCAGATTGAAATGCAATAGATCGATTCTAGGGTCATAATTATGGGTGACAATTTCATATGACACCGCTAGAAAAACCTGCCGTTCAAACCGAAAAGATCCCTTTTCTGTTTTAAAATCCATAAAAAATATTCTTGAGTGTTTTCCGGGGGAGGGCAGGGGGGGGGGCTGGAACGGATTCATTATATTTTAGTTAATTTCAATGGGGAAAATTGATTAGTAAACCAGTATATCGTAAAACTAGCTCGATCATGGAAAGAATTAGACTTGTACTGCGAGGTATCACTGAATTTTATCTTTACTATAATTAGCTATATTTTTTCTTAACAAACCCTAGTGTATTCATTCTAATTATTTTACAGTAATTAACCTATAAACATTCGTATATATTAAATTTACGAAAATTAATAGACGGTGCAATCTTATCAACCCATACATATTATCATAACAACGTGACACAATAAAATAAATATAATTTTGTACATCGTCCATCGACGATTAAGTCTGCAGTCGGATCTTTTCGGTTTGAACGGCAGGTTTTTCTAGCGGTATCATATGAAATTGTCACCCATAATTATGACCCTAGTATCGATCTATTGCATTTTTCAATCTGTTTTAGGGCTAGGGTTAGTTAGGGTTAGGGTTAGAGGTGGGGGAAGGGTATCTTTTTTTCTTCACAAATGTAAATAAACCCAATCTGTTTCTTAAACGAGGGACATATTCATACGGCACAGAATGTTTTTACCTCAATAGACGTCATTGATTGGTTGAAATTGCAGAAATTGAAGAAAAAAAACAACCAATATCTTACAAACTATAGAATTTTCTCAATAAAGCCAAGAGAAAAAGATGTTTTATAAACACATTCTACCAGTATACGAAGTTTAAAAGTGTTTAGTTACATGGGAATTATGTTAAAAACTGCCGTTCAAACCGAAAAGATCCTGGTGCTGGTCTCTGTGACAAAGAATTTGTGCTGTTGGTCTCTGATTCCGGGCGGAGACTGTTGCTTTGAAGGTAGTTCAAGATAAACTATGCCATTCAAATTTTCTTCCATTTAAAAAATATTATTTGTTCTATTTCGTTCTAATTTTATCTCTCACCAATCTCGCTTGATGATTCCAGTTTGGATATCTATCTTTCTCAGGTAGTCTACTTTCATTAGATATAATTTCTGGTTGGCTGAGTTTTGTCCGCCCACATCTATGTTAAACTGTTATCATTCTTGCTTTGCATGTTCATACGTTGTCGAACCTATCCTTCTCACAACATATCGAATATGTCCGAGGATTTGGAGCTATTATATATTGATGTATATCGCATAAATCTATGCATGTTGCATGTCTTACGTAACTGAATGTACGATGTTACGTCACGGTCATATATTCTTATGAAACATTATAATCATTTGTGTAAGGCGGTGAGCTGGCAGAAACGTTAGCACGCCGGGCGAAATACTTGCATACATGCATGCATAGAGGCAAGTATGCATACATGCATGCATAGAGGCAAGTATGCATACATACATACATACATACATACATACATACATGCATGCATACATACATACATGCATGCATACATACATACATACATACATACATACATACATACATACATACATACATGCAAAAATTAGCAAAACGGGCGAAATGCTTAGCGGTACTTGCGTTCGTCTGTCTTTACGTTATGAGTTCAAATTCCGCCGAGGTCGACTTTGCCTTTCATCCTTCCGGGGTCGGTAAATTAAGTACCAGTACTGGGGTCGATTAAATCGACTGGCCCCCCTCCCCCAAAATTTTCGGGGCTTGTGCCTTGAGTAGAAAAGATTATGATCATTTGTGTACATTTTAATATTTTTTACTGTTATATTACGCCACCCTGAATGTTCTCCTGAATTTTGGATTCTCGTGCATTTGCTTATCCTCAATCACCAGTCAACCTCCGTTCATTGTTGAATAATTCACTGGTGAAATGTATAATTTGTCGGTTGATGTGTGTCGTACCGTCAAGTCATCATTTGCAGTGTAACTTTATTTTGATATGCAATAATCCTCTTAAATGACGCTGACAGTGACTTCGAAGTTTTGGCCAGCTGAGCCATCATCGGACTGTATTAGATTAACACTTTAAAAAAAATTATCAATGAGCTTAATCATGTATGTATGTATGTATGTATGCAAGTATGTATGCATGCATGTATGTACGTACGTACGTACGTATGTATGTATTATCTATGTATGTACGTATGTACGTCTGTATGAATATATGTATGTATGTATGAATGTATGTATGAATGTACCTATGTATGTATGTATGTATGTATGTATGTATGTATGTATCTATCTATGGATATGTGTATGTATGTATTAATGTATGCATGTACCTATGTATGTATGTATGTACGTATGTATGTATGTATGTATGTATGTATGTATGTATGTATGTATGCATGCATGTATGTATGTATGTATGCACGTATGTATGTATGTGTATGTATGTATGCATGCATGTATGCCTCTCTATGCATGTATGTATGTATGTATGTATGT
>NC_042999.1:388955-426455 GCF_006345805.1 Octopus sinensis | reverse complement strand
ATTTATTCAAATATATATGCTCTTGTTTAATCAAATACCAGACAGTCATGAAGTGCAAATAATCTATTTAACTCAGCAGCATCAATATTTATCTTGTAATTTGATGCTTTTCAATAATTATAGACATCTAATTCTTTATATATATATATATACTAGCAGTATCGCCCGGCGTTGCTCGGGTTTGTAAGGGGATTGACTATATAAGCATTTTTAGAGATGTAAAGTATAATAGCCATCTCAATATGGCTAACCACAAAGGTGGGGTGTTACTGTAGCTTTTTATGTTCTGAGATTTAATAATAAATTTTTAGAGAGTTACTTCCCTTATATATGCCAAAAATGCATTAAAATGGGAAAAATTGATGGTAATTATTTTTTTAAATCGTAGACACATCGTAGACGCGCGCTAATACCCAGAAGGGCTCGATATGAATCACGACTATAAGATACCCAGTTTTGGTTAAACTGCACCGCAAAATGTGAGAGTAGTTAGGAATCTAAATCGTTGGAGACAGACAGCACACAACCTCTCTTTTATATATATAAGATTTATATATATGTAACTAATATTTTCTTATGCAAACTATTTTGTAATCTGATACCTTTATTTGTACATCGCGTATTTTCTATCATTCCTCATATTCCTTCTCGCCTTGTTGCTGCCTGTCTCTGTTTCTTTCTATCACATTCGTGCTCTTGGCTATTCTCTTAGTCATTTGGAAGGCGGCAAGCTGGCAGAAACGTTAGCACGCCGGGCGAAATGCTTAGCAGTATTTTGTCTGTCTTTACGTTGTGAGTTCAAATTCCGCCGAGGTCGACTTTGCCTTTCATCCCTTTCGGGGTCGATAAGTTAAATCCCAGTTGCCTACTGGGGTCGATCTAATCGACTGCCCCACTCCCCACCCCCAAAATTTCGGACCTTGTGTCTAGAATAGAAAAGACTATTTTAAAGCGAGAGATGGCAGAAACGTTAGCGTGCTGGGCGAAATGATTAGCAGCATTTAAGTTCGTTTGTCTTTACGTTCTGAGTTCAAATTCCACCGAGGTCGACTTTGCCTTTCATCCTTTAGGGGTCGATTAAATAAGTACCAGTTACGCACTGGGGTCGATATAATCGACTTAATCCGTTTGTGTGTCCTTGTTTGTCCTCTCTGTGTTTAGCCCCTTGTGGGTAGTAAAAAAATAGGTATTTCGTCTGTCTTTATCTTCAGAGTTCAAATTCCGCCGAGAGGTCGACTTTTTGGGTCGATAAATTAAATACCAGTTGCGTACTGGGGTCGTTCTAATCGACTGACCCCGTCACCAAATATTTCAGGCCTTGTGCCTAGACTAAATAAACAAAGCAATATGTTAGTCATTTACTACTGATATGCATGGAATTACAATGCACTATCTTCTCTCTCTCTCTCTCTCTCTCTCTCTCTCTCTCTCTCTCTCTCTCTCTCTCTCTCTCTCTCTCTCTCTCTCTTTCTCTCTCTCTCTCTGTTAATGAAATCCAAATTAAATCAAAAAGTTATATTGCTAATACCATGACAACCAATTATATTAACAATATATTTTGCAGCCAGATATTGTATACCGAAATTCTTCTACTTATAATAGAATATATTTATCAAGTGATAATGGAATTCTTTGAATTTTTATTAATTTTGTTAAGAAGCCGTACGAGATTACGAAGATGTTTACAAGTGATTATCAATACTTGTTTCTTTGGTTTATTCATTTATTTTCCGTCTTAGACGGCAATGTGTCTTTTTTTGTTTTTGTTTTTTTTTTTAGACGAAACCTGGTTTCTGAAGTGAAACCATTTATCGCATAGAAAGAATAACCAACGAATATGTAAATTATTATGTGCACATATATCCTATGTATGTGTGTGTGTGTGTGTGCGTCCGTTTGTGTGTACAAGGATTAAAGAAGAAACAGAAGAAGAAGAACAACAACAACGACAATAGCAACATTATTTACAGTAGGTTATAGTAGAAAACACTTGCCCAAGGTGCCACGCAGTGGGACTGAACCCGGAACCATGTGGTTGGTAAGCAAGATACTTACGACACAGCTACTCCTACGCCTAACTTTTGCACGATACGCAGGTGGCGAGTTTATAAAAGTTTTAATTGCAAACCTGTCTGTTTATAAATTTGATATGTACTCGGTATGAAAATTTTATTCTTGTCATTTTATAATATCCGCTGAAGACGTCGATGTGTCTTCATTTGTGGTGCATTTGTGGTGGCTAATGTTTAGGCTTAGTGTTACTCATATCAATCAAATTTACGTCTAAAGACTTCGCACTCTTGAATAGCCTAACTTTATTCTGAGGTAGTGTATCTATAAATATACTATTATGTCCCCGTTCTAAAATGGTAGTTTGAAATTTAAGGAAAATTTGACTGCGATTCCGAGAAGACTGGATGACTACCTATCAGTTTTTCAACGTAATAGGGTACTTAAAACAGCAAAACAATGATAGGAAATCAGGTAAGAAAAATGGAAAAGCAATTTCTTGAAATGATTGTGTAATATCTTGCTTGTTATATCGAATGACCATCGAGAAAATGAGAATTTTTTTCTCTCTTTTTTCATCCTATCACTCCCAACCTACTTTCCAACACATGCACACAGATATTGTCTCCCTCCCGCACACTCTCTCTCTTTATATATATATATATATATATATATATATATACATATCTGTGTGTGCGTGTGTGTGTGTATCAGTTGTATCCACCCACTCTTATCTGTGTTTTTAATTGAAAATGTTCATTTGAATGTAGATATATTCTCGTATAAATCTCAGCAAAATAACTCTCGCTTTCAAATATTTCCCAGTGGCTAGACATATTGCCAAGTACGATGCATTTAAATCTTACATTGTCGTCTTCGCTGACCCGAATAAATTTCTAACAGCATTTTCATTTATTTATTTTCATTTCTTTTGAATTCAGATAGCAAATCTGAGCGCATAATTCCGAGCCATTTTCTGTTGAACAAATAACATCGTTTTTAAGCAAAGCACCGGGCGTAAAACATCGCGTTTTTCACGGCTCACGTTCAAGTCCCCACCACATATCTTTACCGCCCGCCACACGCCACAAATGCAGCGAAAAGCACAGCGAAAGTGTTACTGTTTGAGTAAAATATACTTGACTGCTTCTTGGATAACATCCGAACAACAATTGCTTACTGGCACGTAAATTGAAATTTATGGTAAATTTTCCGATTCAGCGAAGTATTTTTATGAGACAGTTATTGTTTATTTTCTTTCTTACATAATTTCTTTTTCTTTTTTTTTTTGGTGCTGTGTGAAGAGAATATAATTACACATAAAAACGAATGGTGTAATGGATTACATATATCATAACAGTTCTGAGACTAACAAATACAGAAAACCAATTGAACGAGTGGTATTTACAAGAAAACATATTGACCTACATAGGAGGCAATATTACGTAGAAATGTCACTTATATAATTTATTTCCGCAAGAGAAAATATCACAAAAATATATTTTCTGAAGCATCTGCAAAACTGCATTATCACAAAATGTCGTGTAAAACAATGTACTGGTTTATATGTGCGGCCAATTATCCGGAATTTGCCAGTTGAAATTGTAGAACATTACGCATGTGTAAAAAAATGGATAAATAGAAGCGACATAACGCAATTCGATTGATCATCGTATTACAAGTAGAACAAGAGATTATACTCTTGGTGTTCAATACTGATTGCTTAACACGTTCTCGAAATTTCGTAAAAATATTTGAAATCAATCATTACTGTAAAATGGAGCGTCCTAATGTTTCTTGTTTCTTATTTGTTTGGGTGTTTTTTATTCTTGTCTCTTTGTGTTTATTGGAAGGAATTACAACCGTGTTTCGTGGCCTGTTACCACAACAGCTCCTTTATAGGATCCAGTTAGCAGAAGACATCATCAGGAGGAACCACGTCCGGTTTCGGCCCCTACTCCTCAACCGTTTTGACGTGGCGCCTCCCCCCTTTCGGAGGTGTCTTCAGCTCTGGTGTTGGGTGCATGTCTTCTTTCTTCTTCTTTCTTCTGTTCCCTTGCCTCTTCGATGTAGCGTCAGCGAGTCTCAGCCGATGATTGACTCACAGCCCCAGCAAGTTGTCACGTGACACTGTCTCACCATAACTGACTACTATATAAAGTCACAATTTTAGTAAATCTTACAAGAATTAGTATAAGTCATGGGAATGTTTGGGTCTTTTCTGTTTTTTGTCGTTTGTCAAATTAAATTACGTATTTCTACAATACATAATGGATCGCTGATACAAGCAAAACAGATTATATCTTCATCTAGTGTGTCAGATATAAATCAGACATTTTAAAGTTGTATACGGTTGTAATCGCCGTTACAAACACCTAATTATGGTGGGTAGAATAGTAATCAAATCAGCCTAGTAGACTGAGCTTGCAAAGTAATTCACAACTTCTTTGGGATAATTGTGCATTAGGTTTCATATCGTTTTCTATTTTACGATAGTTATGATGTTGTTTTGAGAAAATATGGCACTTCTTGACACAGGCGCTGCTGTGTTGCAAAAGTTTATTTCCCAAACTGATGGTTCCGGGTTCAGTCCCACCACGTGTCTGTGGAGTGATCAGCCACTTGCACGTTGGGAGACATAAGTGTGCGAGTGCAGAGGTCAGAACTCCTCGATGTCTTAAATGCGGCCTGAAAGGCCACATAAGAGCTAACTGCCCTCCACCAGCGAAGGAACCAACGAGGGAATGGAACCCGTAAAAGAGATAGAAGATACCCGGGAGCCGCAAGAGGAACAAAGAGAGATAGAAGAAGAAATGATGGAAGATAAAGCAGGATGGGAAACCAGTAGTAAAAGGAGGAAAAGAAAAAGAAAGAAGGCAAGTTATAATGAACCCCAACTCACCCCAGCACCACCCACGCCCTCTTCCACCCACCCTTCCCCTGCAGACACAAAACCTACCCACTCCCGCCAGCAAGAAAAACAAAAAATAGACATACAGAACTGCTTTCAAAATTCCCCTCCCGGTATAGGTTTATTAGACAAGGAAAACGATGACCTGTTGAAAATATTGAGGGACTAGGGTAAAGTTGAATTGCCGGATAGTTGGAATGAGGAAGAGTATACGGAGGTGCATTTTACGGAAAAACAAGTGAGAGAATTTGAAGAGGAACTGATTAATGTTTTGGGGACAATGAGAAAGGCGAAAGACTCGGATGAGAAAAAAAGAACTAGAAAAACGGTACGGGCTGAAATAAAGAGACTATGTATTTTTCAATAGACTATAAGAAGAGAACATAGGAAAAGAGGACAGGTAAGTGATGTTATCCGTTGGGGCAGGTAACATCGCTTTCATCTTTCATTTTCACCCTCTCATTTTTATCATAGGTTTCTTTTGCGTTTAATGTCCCCAATGTGTTGTTTGTTTCTTATATTCGTCAACCCGTTGTGGGTAATAAAGAAATAAGAAACGTTAGCATGCTAGGCGAAATGCTTAGCGGTATTTCGTCTGCAGCTACGTTCTGAGTTCAAATTCCGCCGAGGTCGACTTTGCCTTTCATCCTTTCGGGGTCGATGAATTAAGTACCAGTTACGTACTGGGGTCGATGTAATCGAATTAATCCGGTTGTCTGTCCTTGTTTGTCCCCTCTGTGTTTAGCCCCTTGTGGGTAGTAAAGAAATAGAAATAGGTATTTCGTCTGCCGCTATGTTCTGAGTTCAAATTCCGCCGAGGTTGACTTTAACTTTCATCCTTTCGGGATCGATAGATTAACTACCAGTTGTATACTGGTGTCGATGTAATCGACTGGCCCCTCCCCCAAAATTTCGGGCCTTGTGCCTAAAGATTATTTCGTCCTTCTTTCCTTCCATTTACTGTAGACTAATTTTATCCAGAATTTATACGTCTAGTTAACTTTATTTTCTAAATATCGTTGTATTTTTAACAGGGCTTTATGGACTCACTGTTGAATAGTAAAATGATTTAACATAAAATTTTATGAAATTGTTGAAATAACTGGTATCTTTCATTCGTTTCTCTCACTGGACTGTAGCCATGCGGCGACGCACATTGAAGAACTTAGCCGCACAAAACTATCTTAGTAGTTATTTTAAATTTAGGTCCGGCACTTATTTTGTCTGTCTCTTATTCAGAACCGCTAACTTGCGAAGATAGGCACGAACCATCACCAGTTGTCGAGCGGTGGGACTTTGTGTAAGACGCAAGCAGAAACAGTTACTTACATACATACATACATACATATATACATAAATACATACATACATACATACATACATACATACATGCATACATACATACGCACATACATACATACATACATTCATACATACACACATACATACATTCATGCATACGTATACACATACATACATACATACATACATACATACACACATACATACATTCATACATTCTACATACATACACACATACATACATACATTCGTACATACACACATACATACATACATACATACATACATACATACATACATACATACATACATACATTACATACCCTGATGTTGATGTTAAAATTGCAATGAAGGAACCTTGGATCTAGGTTAGAAACCGTTTCTTTCTCTATTGGCAAGAAATCTTGAAATAAAACTGAATAATGAAATACATACATACATGCACATACGCACATGCATACACATACACACACGCACACATACACACAATCACACACACACAATCACATACATACATTGGCATTGGTCAGTCTGGGCAACGGCATTTTCGTGGCAAGTTTCTTAACCACACAGCCATACCATTATGATGGTTTCAAGTTCTGCCACAACGGCACTAATTCCGAGAAGGGGGTAAGTTGATTACGTCGACCCTAGTGTTCAACTAGTACTTATTTTATCGTATCCCCGAAAAAATGAAAGGAAATGTCGACCTCGGCGGAATTTGAACTCAGGACATAAAGTCGGCTGAAATACAGCTAAGCATTATTTTCCGGCGCGGTAACGATTCTGCCACCTCACCGCCCTAATATACATTATAATATATTAAATGTCCCCCTTCTTCATGATCTTGGTTTAAATTCTGCCGCCAGGGTTGACATTGCCTTACAACCTCTCGAGGGTCGATAAAATAAGTACCTATTTCTTTACTACCCACAAGAGGCCAAACACAGAGGGGACAAACAAAGACAGACAAACGGATTAAGTCGATTAAATCGACCCCAGTGCGTAACTGGTACTTAAATTATCAACCCCGAAAGGATGAAAGGCAAAGTCGACCTCGGCGGAATTTGAACTCTGAACGTAACGGCAGACGAAATACCGGTAAGCATTTCGCCCGGCGTGCTAACGCTTCTGCCAGCTCCCGCCTTTAGTACAATATTGTACACTAGACTCGATGGAATGAACTTACAACTCACTCGAAATTGCTAGGCTGATGCCAGAATTTAAAACCAATATATTAAATGTTGCTTGTAGCTGTGTTAGTGAAATGAAGGTTACAGCAATTGGCAATGATATCGCCCTAATGTCATCGTTATCACCGTGACAGCTAATATAATAGTCCTGTACAAACCTCTTTCCAATACTCCCTAACAAACTCCCTTCTAGCTGGCAGTGTATGTAATGTCCGCAATCAGCTATAGGCGTTGTTTTCATTTAGACAACCTACGATTTCCATAATTCGCTTAGATGTAACCATGGCAATGTTGAACTTAATACAACACTCGAAACTGACGAATGCTATATTTATCTAAAGAAGTTGTTTTCCAAAAGGTTTCCCGAGGCAGCAATTATCGTAACCATGGAAATTTAGGAGCTGTTAAAACGTTAAATACCACAAAATTTTAAGGCCAGTTAACAGTGAACCATCCTGTACAGGAATGATGAATAAACAGCATGTGCAAAATTCTTGGTTCAGTTTTTTCGCTCTTACCTGCCCACCTACTAACCTATTTTTGGAACTGAGATATATATATATATATATATATATATATATATATATATATAATATATATATAATTATATATATATATAATACATACATACATACATAAATACATGGCTATATATATATACATACATGCATATATATATATATATATATTAATATAAATGCATATATATATAAATGTACATATAGTGGAAGCACTCCGTCGGTTACGACGATGAGGTTTCCGGTTGATCCGAATCAACGGAAAAGCCTGCTCGTGAAATTAACGTAAGTGGCTGAGCACTCCATAGACACGTGTACACTTAACGTAGTTCTCGGGGATATTCAGCGTACACAGAGAGTGACAAGGCCGGCCCTTGAAATACAGGTACAACAGAAACAGGAAGTAAGAGTGAGAGAAAGTTGTGGTGAAAGAGTACAGCAGGGATCACCACCATACCCTGCCGAGCCTCGTGGAGCTTTTAGGTGTTTTCGCTCAATAAACACTCACTTTATATATATATATATACATATATATATAAATGTATATAAATATATACATATATATTAATAAATGTATATATGTACATACATTTATTTAAATGTATATATATACATATATTTTAATACATATATGCCCCTCATTTTCGGGAATGAATAAAGACCATATTAATTTCTTTTATTCATTTAACTTCATAGGCATATCACAACAAACCAGCCAACACCAAAAATCTCTAGTGAGATATCTTTATCAATGTACCTGAAGAGACCGAAGCTGATGGTTTGAAATATATGTTGTACCTAGTAAAAGTCTAATACGAAACGAAATCCATCAACTACTATTAACTAATACTCTTATCCTAACTGTTATTGCAGAGTTCCTGAGATCGATTCAACGGAAGTGTACCACAACTGTGGATGACAACAGCTAGCTTAAACCGTGCCGGTGTTGTACTCAACATTTAAACACACTAATCGAAGTATTTTATTTTCCAATCTATTATTATTATTATCATTATTATTATTATTATTATTATTATATTATTATTATTATTATTATTATTATTATTTTTTATATATATATATATATATATATATATATATATATATATATATATATATATATACGTTAATATAGAACAGTGAGAATGAGTGTTCAACACCAAATTGGTGAATAATTTTTATTTATAGGAGCTTGACGTTCTTCGATTTGGGGGCATTGGTTGAAGAATAAATATTATGATCAAATATTTGAAACCAAATAGATAAAAGGATATAACATTTAACATTTATAAGACTTTATTGTATTCTTTGAGAAGATAAGGTTCTATTTCCACTATATTACACACAGGGAGTCGACAATAAACCTGAAGGACGGAAAAGTGAGTAAACATCTCCTTTTGAATTGGATTTCTGGAACAAGAAGAACGGATTGAACCCCAGTTCGGAATTAATACATGCGCACGTTTATTGTGCGTGTGTATCTGTGTATTTCTCTTTAGGCGTCCACGCTGTTGCGCGTGTGTATGCTGAAGAAACAAATGAATGAGGTACAAAAATAAACAAGTTTACATCGCTGTAAGCATGAATCTAAATCCAATTCCGAACTCGGTACGCCAGTAGCTGAATCTCTATTTCAGAGTAAAAGCTAATAGTTTTACAGTAAACCTTAATAACAATACTATAAAAATGTATTCATGTAGCCGAGTAATAAATAAAATTCAAATGAAATATACATAAGAAAATTAGTTGTGTAATTGGGATGTATGAGAAATAATTACATACACTGTAACATAACCAGATTCCTGACTGTAATGATAATAGTCATGTTTTATATTGGTAACAATATAAATTACCGACTTAGTTTGACAAAGAAAAACATTACAGAAAATATCTACTTCCGCTCTAAAACATCAGCGATCGAGGCAAAAATGATATAATTATAGTTAGCTTGTATTCAATTATTTTCTGTATGTCATTTCTCATAAACTTGGAATGTCGTTTCGGTATTCATATCTATTTTCTTTTTTTTTTTACATTTTAGTAACATCAGGTATAATAAATATATAAATAAACACATAAATGAACTACAATTATTTCATTCAACCTCGTAATTTTAGAAAGTAATAGACTGATTTTCAGTAAAGAAATAGAAAAATGAAAAAAAAAAATTGAGTAGAAAATTCTTATGAAATACCAACCCAAATAATTGCATTTCGTTTAAAAAAGACAATCTTACTCAATTTTTGTAAATACTTTTATCATTTCTTATTTATCCAGTGTACAGCGAAGAACAAGAAATACGTTCTTAGCAATGCCTAAAATCTTTTTTAATTCCACGTTGAAGTAATTTTATTTTATTTAGTCTGACAATATCTTCAAGCAAAGACATGTACGATGTTAAATTCTTTACGGTCGACCATGAATTTGAGGTCGTTGGCCTAAAGAAGAAATCGATATTTAGATGAGAGTAATAGATTCTTTGTAAGCTCTTGCTGAGCGGCGTTCTCGATTCCTTGTTTTAAGATATTTAGGGTGACTTGCCTTAATAATGACCCCGAGGAAAACAAACCTGGAAGTGACAACTCCCATCAAATTCAAATATATTTACGCCTCCTCAAAACACATCGGTAATTATCTATCTGAATATCAGGTTGGTTAACTAATATACATTGTGGGGGAAGCATTGTGAAACTAAATTGGATTAGAACTTGTTTAAAGGCATAATCAGTGCAAAAGGAATGAAATACAGAAGTGAAATCAAAACAACGATTAACACTTAACTTTGTATTTCTTGAATATTTCAGGGTTAGAACCTCTTCATCACAACACGTGAAGAATTTGAAGATAATGAATAGCAGATATGTGGTAGAGAGTAGTGGTATGCGCAGTAAGGTGTGGTTTTTACTAACAGGTCTTCTACCTGTATGTCTTCTACATATTAAATGGGCGTTGAATCGTAGATGTAACCATGATATTCCGGTGTTCTGATGAGTTGGTGTCTTTCTTTCCATGAATTTTTATATTTATGGTTGCATTGTATAATGCGAAGAATGCATATTGATGCAAAAGTGGTAGGATAATTTTGCTTCCTGAAATTAATATTACCACATGAAGAAGATTACGAAACGGCTGTAGCCATGTGGAAGTCGTATGAAAAAATAAATCTATTTTCATATCTACCACCCCCTGACTTTATGTTGGTATATATTGATATATATATTATATATATATATATATATATATATATATATATATATATATATATATATATATATGTGTGTGTGTGTGTGTGTGTGTGTGTGTGTGTGTGTGTGTGTACATATATAATATATATATTGAAAAAAGTCAAGATAGAAAATGCTAAAATAATTTTATAAAAAAAATTTCAGTACCGGTTTCAGTCATTGAGACTTTTTCAACTGTAACAATTAAATAATTAAATTTAGAAAACTTAACAGAAAAGTGTTTTTAAAAGAATCTTTGTATAGTGTTCAAATACAAGTGGCATTTTCCTTGTTTCTGCCTGTCACTGTCTCTCTGTTTACACTTGTGGGTCGAGGTCGTTGTGAATATATATATATAAGGGTGTGTATGTATATGTATTTATATATATATACACAAATACATATATATATATATATATATATTATATATATATATATATATATATATATATACATATATATATATATATATATATATATATATATATATATTACATATATAATATATATATATAATATATATAATATATACATATATATGTATATATATACATGTATATATATATATACATATAATATATATATATATGTATGTATGTATGTATGTATGTATATATATATATAATATATGTTGTATGTGTGTGTGTGTATGTATATACATTTATTATGTGTGTGTGGTATGTGTGTGTAAATTATGGCGCTGGCTATTCGCAGTTTACAACTGAAAGGCAACAAGTATAGTTATCACCAAATTGACGGAGGGAAGGATTGTTCTGGTCAGCATCAGCATTGCTAGGAATAAGTAGCAAAACAACTCTTAGCTACGTGAGACCACTTATATACATGTGTGTGTATATATGTGTGCATGTGTACGTGTGTGTGTGTGTTTGTAAGAAATTAAAGAAATGGCAAAGGAATAAGAGATCATGACATTAACTTCATTATCTCACAGCTGTTTCTGCTATAACATGCAAAGCACTCTCAGTAAGGATATAGGACAGACACACACACACACACACACAACACACACACACACATCATTGGCTTCCAATTTCCGTTTCCTAGATTCATTCACAAAGCATTGATGGTCCCGGGGCCGATGTAGAAGACATTTACCTAAAGTGGTCCGCGGTAGAGCTGAACCTGAAAGCACGTGATTGCAAAGTGAATGCTTCAGTGACACAGCCATGACTGTGCATAGATTTCTAGTTTTCTCGTCTCTTGTACTGAAGACATTTATTGAGACAGAAACACATATTCATCGCTGTCTTCTTGCACACAGACTGCCTCTTCCTTAATACATATATATATAGGCGCAGGAGTGGCTGTGTGGTAAGTAGCTTGCTAACCAACCACATGGTTCCGGGTTCAGTCCCACTGCGTGACACCTTGGGCAAGTGTCTTCTGCTATAGCCCCGGGCCGACCAATGCCTTGTGAGTGGATTTGGTAGACGGAAACTGAAAGAAGCCTGTCGAATATATGTATATATATATATATATATGTGCTTGTGTGTCTGTGTTTGTCCCCCTAGCATTGCTTGACAACCGATGCTGGTGTTTACGTCCCCGTAACTTAGCGGTTCGGCAAAAAGAGACCGATAGAATAAATACTGGGCTTACAAGGAATAAGTCCCGGGGTTGATTTGCTCGACTAAAGGCGGTGCTCCAGCATGGCCGCAGTCAAATGACTGAAACAAGTAAAAGAGTAAAGAGTATAAGTATATATGCAAGTATGTACGTGTGTGTTGATATATATATATATAGATATAACTATAAACGTCGTCCTTTTCAAGCCTAGCCAGGCTCATGGGCCCGGTTTCCTGTTTTCTGTGACGTATGTGTTCCCACAGCTGGACGGGACGCCAGTCCATTGCAGACGGTACTCATGAAACAGGAAGAGAGAGTGAGAGAAGGTTATGGCGAAAAAGTACAACAGGGGTCACCACCATCCCCTGCCGGGGCCTCGTGAAGCTTTCACGTTTTTTCGCTCTACAAACACACACAACGCCCGGTCTGGGAATCGAAACCGTGATCCTCCGACCGCAAGTCCGCTGCCCTAACCACTTGGCCATTGCGCCTCCAGTATATACATATACGTATGTATGTATGTATGTATGTATGTATACACATGTATGTATGTATATATGTATGTACATGACAGGGTTTGTAGCGATTACGTGCAATGTTGCAAGCGTACATTGTTCGTAAGAAATATTGCTTAGCGCAGGCAACCGTACTTAAATCATGGCGAGACGGAAATAATCCTCATTCAATGGGAAGAAGAAAAATGACTAAAATATGCGAGTTGCTCTAAAGCCACTTAAACTCTGATTTGACTCTATTCCTCTTAGTTTCTCCGGCCTCGTAAAAGGCCGGGGACATATTCTTAATTGTCACCGCATCACCACCTTAACTACATAGTTTATCACAAAATTCTGTCTGCATTGCGTGAATATATTTCAATACATAATCCTTCAAATATCGTCTGTCGAAGAACGAATTTAATTCTTAATTTCATATTCACTACCATAAATAAAATCTTGTAAAATTGCGAGCCAATTCACTAGACATTAAATCTGATTAATACTCTGCGGCTGTATAATCTAAGCTGTTTAGGTAACGCTACAACAGCAGCGCTGTGTTTGAGTTGCTTTAGGAAACTTTACAGCCTGTTCCAATGGGCGACAATATTTGAACAAATGAATAATTTGCTCCAAAGCAAAATACACAAATAAAAACAAACGTAAATGGAACGAAATCATGAAATGGACAGGAAAAATAATACAGTTTCTATCCGATTATTATTCTATCCAATTCATATATTAACTTGATTATTATTGCCATTGTTATAGAGGCTGTTGTTGCTGCTGTTGTTGTTGTTGTTGGCGGCGGTGGTGGTGGTGGTAGTAGTAGTAGTAGTAGTAGTAGTGGTGGTGTGGTGGTAGTGGTGGTAGTAGTACTAGTAGTAGTAGTGGTAGTGGTGGTGGTGGTGGTGGTAGTAGTAGTAATAGTAGTAGTGGTGGTGGTGGTGGTAGTAGTAGTAGTAGTAGTAGTAGTAGTAGTAGTAGTAGTAGTAGTGTGGAGGCACGTGACTTTGTGGTTAGGGTGTCTGCATCATGATCGTAAGATTGTGGTTTCGATTCCTGGGCAGGGCGACGCGCTGTGTTCTTGAGCGGAACACTTCGTTTCACGTTGCTTCAGTCCACTCAGCTGACAAAAATGAGTAACATTGCGATGGACTGGTGTCTCGTCCAGCTGGGGGGAACACATACCCCATTGAAACTAGGAAACCGGGCCCATGAGCCTGGCTAGGCTTTAAAAGGGCGCATTTATTTTTTAGTAGTAGTAGTAGTAGTAGTAGTAGTAGTAGTAGTAGTAGTAGTAGTAGCAGCAGCAGCAGCAGCAGTAGTAGTAGTAGTAGTATTAGTAGTAGTAGTAGTAGTAGTAGCTGTAGTAGTAGTAGTAGCAGCAGCAGTAGTATAGTAGTGGTAGTAGTAGTAGTAGTAGTACTAGTGAGGCGGCGAGCGGCCAGAAACGTCAGCCCGCCAGGTAAAATGTTTAACGACATTCCCTCCGTCTCTACGTTCGTTATGAGTTCAAATCGCGCCAAGGTCCACTTTGCCCCTTTCATTTTTTCAGAATAGATGGGTCGCTTTCTATTGTTAGTGCTCCATTTGGGGGCCTGTAATCACAAAATAATTGTTTCAAAATTAATTTGAAATGGAAACAAACCTGGCGAAACCAGCCTTTTTGAAGAACATAGACGAGAAAGTGAGAGGTGTTTCAGAGAGAGAGGTGCAACATTAATAAAAGTGGGGCAAGCACACAGCAGGTTCAAATTCTCGCACACGTCCTCATCCTCCTCATCATCATCATTATAAACATCATCACTCATCAACCAGAACACTGTCTTCATATTCGTAGCAACATTCATTAGTCACTTTTTAACAACACTTACACCTCGAAGAATAATATATGAACCTTTAGTTCCCGGCCATGCTTCGGCATGGCCTTGAAGACACTTTTAGCCGAAGGACTAATATTTTTAAAGCTTATTCTATCGGATTCTTTTGCCGAACTATCAAGTTACGGGAACATAAACATGCTAACACCGGTTGTCAAGTGGAGAGCAAACAGAAACTCGAAGGTACATACACACATGCATGCACACGACGGATTTATTTCAGTTTCCGGCTACAAAATCCATTCACAAGTCCGAGGATATAGTAGAAGGCACATACCCGAGTGTTCCACGCGGTGGGACTGAACCCGGAACCATGTGGTTGGAAATTAAACTTCTTACCACACAGCCACGCCTGTAACCGGTAATGTTTTTTTTACCAAATATAAAGTAGTTATAGATATTATGTATCAAAAACAAAAAGAATCGATGTTGTTAAAAACCATCGTCTGTCATCGATTATTGAATATTATTCATATCGCTGTATCGAAGAAACAGTTAGAATATTTATGGAGTAATCCACTCGCAAAAAATGTTTAACACATTTTTACTTCATAAAGACATTAATATCTGTAAAGAGAATTTTCCCCAACATTATATTGATTATGTTTTCTTAAGCTTCTACTGAAATCCCATAATAAAACCTCAAACGAATGGATTTTTGCATTAAACCTTTCATTGTGTTTCTTCTAAGCCCACCCTCGCATTATATTATGTTTATGTTTTTTACTATCATAAACAGTCAATAATAGATATTTCTTCAGTTTGTCTTTGCACATAAACCGGAAATTTATAAATATAAATATGTATGTATGTGTATTATAATAAGTGATCGTTCGATGACCGGTTGCGTTATTCAGTACTTCACCGTAAACAAATTACACAGTAACAGCGCTGAGCAGTGATGTGTATTAAGTGAAGTATGTAGTAGTTGGTACTCCATGGTTTACAATTGTTTCATCAACGTGCAAGAGGAAAATGAAATATACTATGTGTAGACTTGCATGATAAGACTCATATTACATAATAAACCCCCAGAGTTATTTAACAAATAAACGGCGAACATCAGCAAATGTTTTTTCATTAGATAGCAGCAAACTTCCTCAAATGGTATTTTAAAATTTGCACATCGGTACGACCGTCGTGAAACTAAAGTGTATAGCTTAAGGTATTTTTCCATAATGAAATGGTAAATTTTATTGTACAAGAGGATAAAAGTGAATATAGCTTTTCTTTCTACATATTTAAAGTGAAAATTAGTAAAAGAAATTACCCTACGGAAACTTTTTACTTATTTTTTACTGATTTCAGTCATTAGACGGTGGCTATGATGGGGCACCGCCTTGAAATATTTTAGTCGAACAAATCGAGCCCTGAACTCGTCTTTTCTAAACCTAGTGATTATTCTATCGTTCTCTTTTGACGAACTGTTAAGTTACTGGATCATAAGCACACCAACACCAGTTGTCAAGTGGTGGGGAGGACGAAAACTGACAGACACACATGCATGCACGCACAAGCACACATACACAGACATATATATATAAATTCATACAAACGACAAAGTGATTTCCTTTTCGGGCTCTCTGCCCATTAACACACATAGTCATTTAAGAGCCAATAATAACCGTGGGAGATAGCGTGTGGGTGGGGTGCAACTAAAAATGGCATTGGCGAAACGATGTTTTGTGAAAGAAAACCTTACTTGAGAAGAGGGAATATCATTTGTCTTGTAAAGACAGTACTTTATCAGTATTAAAACGTAATATAAGAACTGACACCTTAGTGTTTATTGAGCTTTAAAGAAATACCTAAGCAGAGAAATACTTCTAATTATGTGTGTAGCAGTCAGCTACAATAACTCCTCACGCATGACAACATTCACAATCAATAGTGATTCTGTGGCAGGGTAATCAGCATCAGTTTTGGGGCGAGGTCATTTAACCCTGTTATCTCCCCTAATTTCGCTCTTGCGTCTCCCGTTTGACCTTTGACTTCTGGCCGAAATCAGATCGCCATCTCGATTCGCTAGCCTCTGCACGCATTTTTTTTCTCTCCTTGTTTCTTTCTGTGTTTCTTTTCTGTGTATCTTTCTGTTGAAGAGCGTAGGCTCGAAACGTAAAAGACTTGTTTTATTTATATTCCTGAGCGCCATACTAATACAATTGTTTGTTTGTATTCCACCTGCCTTCGTCTTTTGTTTATTTTCATAAAGCTTCCCGTTATATATATATATATAGGGAACTTCTAAACACACACAGCCATTATGGATTACTTCAAAATATTTTACGATGGATTTATATTATTTTTTCAAATAGCTTTTAGCTCAAGTTTATACCAATACACATCCATACTAATAACTTTTGAAACAACACCTTTATCATTCATTTTTAAATACCATCTCTTCCATTCGATTGACTGCACGGAAATTCATCCTTTTCTCTGATGATTGGATGTATCACCTAATAATATCTATCAATTTTGGATTTCATTTCGAAAGGTAATAGTTTCATGAAACCGTTTTAAATAATCATACTTTATATATTTATCTATTAATACAATATTATTTATATTACAGGCGTATATCATCTGTGATTTTTTGATGTAATTTTTCCTGCTTTGACTTCCTAATATATTATCGCTCTAACTGAATCTATAAATACCATTAAGGTTTTAGACATTTCTCCTATCAAGAGCACTTATCTGAAATCCAGCACACTTTATTGTCATTGAATATATTTGATTATATATACGAGTATATACACACGCATATGTATGTGTTTGTGTGAAACTGTATAATATATGTATATATATACTGTTACCTCTGGGGTGAGTCATTCTCTTTTAGTGTGTTATAATTTAATACACTCTCCATAAAGTTTCCAATCATTTACTTACCGGTGTGTGTTTTAATTTATAAGGCACGAAAAGAGAATGACTCTCCCCAGACACAACATAATATGCTTCAACACACGAAGTCACATAAAGAATCTTACAAACCAAATCCCAAAACGAAATATATATATATATATATATATATATGTTTGGTTTAACTATATATATATATATATATATATTATATATATATATATATATATATATATATATATATATATATATATATATATATATATATAGTTAAACCAAACATGAAAACACAAAGAGAAAACACAACAACGCGAGGACGTGGAACAAATTAGTATTATTGGACGCTCAGGAAGGAAAGAAAGAAGGAGGGTTTAACGTTTCGAACGGAGCTCTTTGTCGGAAACATAGGAGAAGGAAAGGTCCAAAGAAGGGAGGACGGAGGAAAAAAATCGCCAATGGTACACACGAGGTCACATTTTGAATATATATATATATATGTATGTTTCTATCTATATATGTATATACATACATACATATATACATATATATATATATATATATATATATATAATATATATTTTGTTTTTGGGATTTGGTTTGTAAGATTCTTTACGTGACTTCGTGTGTTGAAGCATATTATGTTGTGTCTGTGAAGAGTCATTCTCTTTTCGTGCTTTATAATTTAAAACACTCACCGGTAAGTAAATGATTGGAAACTTTATGGAGAGTGAATTAAATTATAACACACTAAAAGAGAATGACTCACCCCAGAGATAACAGTATATATACATATATTATACAGTTTCACACACACATACATATGCGTGTGTATATACTCGTATATATAATCAAATATATTCAATGACAATAAAGTGTGCTGGATTTCAGATAAGTGCTCTTGATAGGAGAAATGTCTAAAACCTTAATGGTATTTATAGATTCAGTTAGAGCGATAATACATTAGGAAGTCGAAGCAGGAAAAATTACATCAAAAAAATCACAGATGATATACGTCTGTAATATAAATAATATTGTATTAATAGATAAATATATAAAGTATGATTATTTAAAACGGTTTCATGAAACTATTACCTTTCGAAATGAAATCCAAAATTGATAGATATTATTAGGTAATACATCCAATCGTCAGAGAAAAGGATGAATTTCCGTGTAGTCAATCGAATGAGAGAGATGGTATTTAAAAATGCATGATAAAGGTGTTCTTTCAAAAGTTATTAGTATAGATGTGTATTGGTATAAACTTGAGCTAAAAGTTTTTTGAAAAAATAATATAAATCCATCGTAAAATATTTTGAATTAATCCATAATGGCTGTGTATAGATAGAAGTCCAACAATTCCTTTTCTTTTCAGTATGTAATCCGTAAGTGCAAAAATTCTTTATTACCCACATGGGGTCAACATAGAGGGGACAATGCAAGGTGGGGGAAAAACACGAATGTAAGGGATGAATAAAATAATGGATAAAAATGAAAAATGAAATGAAGCCATTCTGCTCCACCACCGAGCGACTTCATTTAATCTGTTAGTACGACTTTAAAACACAGTTAATCTTCATTCTTCTGAAGAATGTCGATATCATAATCATCACGAAGATCACAATATTCTATCCAATTTGGTAATTGGCTGCTATCAATTTTCTTCACCCAGTATTATATAGGACACGGGTTAGTTTTTTTGTGAAATTTTATGGAAATAAAAGTGCGATTTATATGGCGCCAAATATGGCATTTGAAATCATGATGAAGATATTACTGGCACTCCGTCGATTACGACGACGAGTGTTCCAGTTGATCCGATTGACGAAACAGTTTGCTCGTGAAATTAACGTGCAAGTGCCTGGGCATTCCACAGATACACATATGCTTAACATAGTTCTCAGGGAGATTCAGCGTGACACATCGAACATGGAAAGGCTTCTTTGAATTAAAGATACGACTCATTTTTTTGCAAGCTGAGTTGACTGGACGAACGTGAAATAAAGTGTCTTGCTCAGTGACACCACGCACCACCGGGCATCGAAACCACGACCTAACGCTCGTGAGCCGAATGCCCTGACCACATGGCCACACACCTTCACATAACTTGGTCTGTAAACATGAGCAGAGCGTTTCTGCTTAGAGGTTAAATACGATGCTAGGACAGAGAAATTAAAGACAGACGCAAAGCGCAATGTATAAATAGTTTATGGCCGGTAGTATGAACTTGTTCAATGAATACAGAATTTAATTCATATGTGTGTGTATGTATGCATGTATGTCTATGCTTGTTTTTTGTATGTCATGATAAATTTGAAAGTAATTTAACAGTAAAGGTAAGGACTACTCAGTACTTTGGGGTAGATTTTATATTATTTTTACATGGAAAACCTTTGAAATGACACTCAATATATTCTTTGTAAAACTTAATATAGACACCCAATTGTATTAGACTCAATTCCCCTCCTCTCTTCATCTGACACTTACCACCTCTCTTCACTGATACCGCCACCACCACCTCCTTCACACGCTCCCATACACCAATACCACACTCCACACCCCACACCACTACACTACACCCCACATCCACACTCACTCCAGACACACTAGCACTGACCACTTCTCATCACCCACACCACAAACCATCATACACACACCCACACACAATCTTCAATAGTGTCACAGGTTACGTACGCACACACTTACGCGCACACGCACACACTCACACAAGTCAGAATCACTAGCCCGTATTCACACACACACACATTAACACACCACACCACTCTCACATACACACAATCATTCGTCATGCTTGACCGCTACCCCTATAAGTTTGTTTTTATTCTCTTTGTACTTATTTTCTTTTATTTCTTTCTGTTGAAGAGCGTCCGCTCGAAACGTAAAAGAATTTTTCATTTTCCCGAGAGTCAAACTAATAGACCTTCATATACCTGTCCCATCTTTTGTTTTTCTATAAATTTCAACTGCATATATATATATATATATATATATATATATATACTCTTTTACTCTTTTACTTGTTTCAGTCATTTGACTGCAGCCATGCTGGAGCACCGCCTTTAGTCGAGCAAATCGACCCCGGTACTTATTCTTTGTAAGCCCAGTACTTATTCTATCGGTCTCTTTTGCTGAACCGCTAAGTAACGGGGACGTAAACACACCAGCATCAGTTGTCAAGCAATGCTAGGGGGACAAACACAGACACACAAACACATACACATACTCATATATATATATACATACATACGACAGGCTTCTTTCAGTTTCCGTCTACCAAATCCACTCACAAGGCATTGGTCGGCCCGGGGCTATAGCAGAAGACACTTGCCCAAGATGCCACGCAGTGGGACTGAACCCGGAACCATGTGGTTGGTTAGCAAGCTACATACCACACAGCCATATATATAACGCCTTGCTTTGTCTTCATTAGTTTGTCCGCAGATGAACATCCAGAAAGCTTCAGCACAATTTTCATTCGTCCGGAAAAAAGAAGGGTGATGTGGATATACTTTAGCATCAGTATCTTCGATGACGTTACTTTCAGAGCTGGAAATGCTATAACATTGAAACAATTTTGTGATGTCGCTGCCCAAATTTGGAACATTCTTATACCTTTCTCAATTCCCAAATTACTAAACAAATTATATGTCGGTAGAACTTGAACTCAGAGTGAATTGGGCCGAATTATATTCTCCTATGCTTTAACGATTCTAGAAATCACACGTACTTTATACACACAAGTAAGCATATATATGTATATATCTACATACTATAAATGTAAGCACAAGCATATATATATACGCTTGTGCTTACATATATAGTATGTATATATATATAATATATATATATATATATGGAGACTCACATGTACATATGTACATATACTTGTGCATGATTGAGTAGGCTGTAGACATATGCACGTGTATACATATTGTATATAGCTAAACCTTCATATGCATATATAAGCCAACTGTACAGATAACAGAATTGCATTAACGGTTTTGTAAATTTAGCCTCCCCGTAGAGATTTCTGGAAAGTTTAGCATCCAGTAAAATTCATAAATATATTCCTATTAGAGAAAAGGACAACATTAGAATTACATATTATCATCTATTATTGGATTATAAATTTATGTTCGAACCATTTGACAACTTCTGCTGATAATAGCTTAATTTATATCGGCAAATTCACGCTGCGAATTTACTTTTTCGGCAAAAACTAACCTTTTAGATTCTTTACGTTTTATTTTCCCTTCATGATGTATTTTTGTATTTATTTATTTGTGCTGTAGCAAAAGTTATTACTTATAAATTGTCAGCTAAAACCGTTGTGCTATATATATACATATACATATATATATATATATAATTATATATATATATATATATATATATATATATATATATATATATGAGCTCTGATGGGAGTAGCAATCGTAGAAATGATATATGATATTCCTCTAAAGTAAAATTTATGAAAATATTCAATAAGAATAATGGCTTCACCTAATTACGAATCATGTGATACGTCGTTTTATAACTCAAACAGAAAATGTATTCACTTGCACTAAGTCGAGTATTGATCTTAATGTGGTAGAGGTAAATGTTCGTTTCTACGCAGTATCGAGGACATTCTCTTTTATGTATGTGTGTGTGCCCGTGTGTTTGTATTAAAACGAATAAAAACGATTACAGTGAACTTGATGTGAGTATGAATGTATGTGTGTATATATACATATATATATATATATATATATATAATATATATATATATATATATATATATATATATATAGGTGGAGGAGTGGTTGTGTGGTAAGTATCTTGCTTACCAACAACATGGTTCCGGTTTCAGTCCCACTGCATGGTACCTTGCGCAAGTGTCTTCTACTATAGCTTCGAACCGACCAGAACCTTGTGAGTGGATTTGGTAGACGGAAACTGAAAGAAGCCTGTCGTATTTATATATATATATATATACATATATATATATATGTGTGTGTGTGTGTGTGTGTGTGTGTGTGTGTGTGTGTGTGTGTGTATGTTGCATGTCTGTGTTTGTCAACCAAATATTGTGTTTACGTCCCCGTAACTTAGCGGTTCGCCAAAAGACCGCCAGAATAAGTACTAGGCTTACAAATAATAAGTTCTGGGGTCGATTTGCTCGACTAAAGGCGGTGCTCCATCATGTCCAGTGTCACATGACTGAAACAAGTAAAAGATTAAAAGAGCATATATATATATATGAATGCGAAAAAAAAAGGAAATGGAGAAATTGACATGCAGACATCAGATTATTTAAGGATATTCAAATCCATATAATGAAATGCCAGTTCTACAGCCGTTTCCATGTCCAATTAGTTCAATTACAATTAAATTAGATTAATTTCAGTAATTTTTAAATACCTGTATATATCAATACTAAACTAATATATTTACTTTTCAATGGTACAAATCCTAGGATTATAGTATTAAAGGATTATAGGACCTTCATAGATTTATATATATATATATATATATATATACTCCTATGTATGTATGTATATATATTATATATATATATATACTTCTATATATGCATATATATATACGTATATACGTATGTATGTGTATATATATATATATATATATATATATGTATGTATATGTGTATGTGTATATACGCATGCATTTATACCTATGTAAGTATATACACATGTATGTATGTATAGATGCATGGATGGATATATATAAATTCATACATAAAAACGGACATAATACATCCATCCATCCATCCATACATACATACGCACATGCATGCATACATACATACATACATACATACATACATACATACATACATACATATCTTTAGCCAAGTACCCCAAAAATCCGATTTTTATACAGATTATAGAAGTGGTGTGCACGTGCGACAAAAGAAAGGAGAGAAACAACAGTACACCAACATTCACTGGATTAAAATAAGGGCGAGGATAAAATAAGAATGAACTCAAAATGTTGGTACCAAAACAATACGTAATGCTTCTACAGTAAAGAATGCGCAGAGATAAATATAAAGCGTGCTTTCGCATCAATATCCTTTCCAAATCGAAGCAGTCATGTCTGATAATGTTGTTTGATTTAGGATAGAAAAATTAAGTGTACGTACTGGGGTCTTATTTACAATAATTTTATTATTGAGATTTGACGGATATTTGTCTTCGTCTTGTTTGTTGTTAACACAACGTTTCGATTGATATACCCTCCAGCCTTCACCAGGTGTCTTGGAGAAATTTCGAACCTGGGTTCTCATTCCTAAGGTATTTTTCGATGTTGTTGTGGTTGTTATTATTATATTATTATTATTATTATTATGCTCGTGAGCATATAGCGTAGTGGTTAAGAGCGCGGGCTACTACCCCAAGATTCCGTGTTCGTTTCCAAGCAGTGACCTGAATAATGATGATGATGATAACAACAACAACAACAACAACAACGAAAATAATTTAGGAATGAGAACTCAGGTTCGAAATTTCCCCAGGATACATGATGAAGGCTGGAGGGTATATCAGCCGAAATATGTTAACATAAAACAAGATGAGGACAAATATCCGTCAAATGTAAATTATGTGAATAATTCATCATCTCTTAAATATAGAACTACTTGGGTCTTGGCTTCAGATTTAAACATTGTTTTAAATATAATGACTGAATATGAGAAGATTTTTGGTCATAATTTCAGAACATATAAATCTTCTGCCTGGATTATAACGTGAAATCTACAGTTATTGGCGCTCTAGTTTATATTAGTAAATCTCTAAGTATATTCGCTCTAAGCCGGTGTTTAAAGGCAAAAGAAGAGAACAACTACCCCGGTCTTCTTAATTAGAATCAGTACGCTGAACAATAAAAGTAACGTAAAGTTTTCTTTGTAGAAGCGCGTTGGCTTAGTGGTTAGGGTGTCATGATCATGATCGTAAGATTACGGTTTCCATTCCTGGACCGGGCGACGCGTTGTGTTCTTGAGCAAAATACTTCATTTCACGTTGCTCCGGTCCACTCAGCTGGCAAAAATGAGTAACGCTGTGATGGACTGGCGTCCCGTCCAGCTGGGGAACACATACGCCATTGAAACCGGGAAACCGGGCCCGTGAGCCTGGCTAGGCTTTAAAAGGGCGCATTTATTTTTTCTTTTAATTTACTTTAATTCAAAAACTCTTCATCATTCTTGTTAACTAAGCTCTAACAATAGAGCTTTGCTTCAGAGTTAGAAAGTAGCTTCTTCTATACAAGAATAATTCAATTAATTATAAAATGAAGATAACATACTTATCGGCTTAAAACGACTACTGTATTTATTGCACATCTTATGTAGATGTAAGAATGACCACAGAAGTATATACCAATACATACAAACTGAAAATTTATTCTACCTTCAACTCTAACCATAAATATTTCAAATTTTCTAAGACAAACAAATATATACATATTTTGATATCTTGACGATTATTGACTCGTGACAGTTAAGCTCATGGGATGTAAAGAAGCAAATTTCAGGATAAATATTTTTCAGCTGATTAATTCATATTGAAATTAATATATTTGTTCAAGAAATCTATATAATGAATGGTTTTGAAATCTTTGTTATCAAAAGAATAAAGAAAATGTTATGAAGAATAAACTGACTTACAAAACACAGACAGGCGACTTATGTTCGATATATTTACGACGACATTGCAAATGATATTGGTATAGGCACGTATATATACATATAGACTACACACACATTCGTAAAACATACAAACATACACAAATACAATCCGATAATGAAATTTTGATTTCAAATTTTGATACAAGGCCAGCAATTTCGAGTGTAATCGACCCTAGGTCTCAGCTGCTAATTATATTATTGACTGCAGAAGGATAAAAGGTATAGTGGACATGAGTGGAATTTGAACTCAGAACGTAAAGAAGGAAGAAATGTTGCTAAGTATTTCACCGGAGTGCTAACAATTATTTTCTACTCTAGGCTCAAGGGCCGAAATATTTATGGAGGCGGCTTGTCGATTAATTCAACCTCAAAATGCAACTGGTACTTAATTTATCGACTCCCAAAGGATGAAAGGCAAAGTCGACCTCGGCGGAATTTGATCTCAGAATGTAAAGACAGACGAAATACTGCTAAGCATTTCGCCCAGCGTGCTAACGTTTCTTATTTCTTTATTGCCCACAAGGGCTAAACATAGAGGGGAGAGACAGGGATTAAGTCGATTACATCGACCCAAGTGCGTCACTAATACTTAATTTGTCGACCCCGAAAATGATGAAAGGCAAAGTCGACCTCGGCGGAATTTGATCTCAGAACATAAAGACAGACGAAATACCTATTTCTTTATTACCCACAAGGGCTAAACACAGAGGGGACAAACAAGGACAGACATAGGTATTAAGTCGATTACATCGACCCCAGTACGTAACTGGTACTTAATTTATCGACCCCGAAAGGATGAAAGGCAAAGTCGACCTCGGCGGAATTTGACCTCAGAACGTAAAGGCAGACGAAATACCGCTAAGCATTTCGCCCGGCTTGCTAACGTTTCTGCCAGATCGCCGCATTCTTGCTAGCTTTGATAATGAAATATCAATGATAATTATTGTTTTAAATGTTAGCACAACGCTAGGAATGGGAGAAGCTGATTACATCGACCACAGTATTTAACTGAGGCTTTAATTTATCCGCCATGAGAGATTGATAATCATAGTTGATATCAGCGGAATTTGAACTCTGATAGAAAAAAGTGGAAATAAATACTGCTAAACATTTAATCCATCACGTAACATTTCTGTCAGTTTGTTGTAGCAATAATTCTCTCTACTATACACACACACACCACACTAAGGTTGAAATTCTGGGAATAAGTAAACCACACCTACATATATATATATATATAATATATATATATATATATATATTATATATATAATATATATAATATATTTTATATAAGAGGGCATTATACATACACATGCCAGGAGGCATTCTACATACACGCCATACGCTAAGAGGGACAATCAGTCATTTCTACCACCAAAAATATTACTAATCCCACCGAATGCAATTTTTCAAGAAAGACATTTAAAAATATATAGACCTGTATCACAGTGATTTCATACTTACGTAATCATCAGCAGGCCTGAACTATAAATAAACAACGACCCTGCCTCGCTTAAGCCGATCAGCTAACTGATCAACATCAACGAAGCACATGGGTGGTTTATATATACTATATATCCGGATGAATGGCAACTTTTACGATTGCATTTCGGGAGAGGAAAAGTTTTTTCGGAATAAAAATTTAGCAATTAAGGACAACTACTTAATAAGGAAAACTTAACAAGAAATTGTCAGGTAGATAGCGTAAAAACCTCATACGAGAAAAAATTTCGAAAATAATTATTTCTTATTGAACATATTAATTTATATATAGAGGGCATTATACATACATGCCAGGAGGCATTCTACATACACGCCATACGCTAAGAGGGACAATCAGTCATTTCTACCAAAAATATTACTAATCCCACCGAATGCAATTTTTCAAAGAAAGAATTTAAAAATATAGACCTGTATCACAGTGATTTCATACTTACGTAATCATCAGCAGGCCTGAATATACTATAAATAAACCGACCCCTGCCTCGCTTAAGCCGATCAGCTAACTGATCAACATCAACGAAGCACATGGTGGTTTATATACTATATCCGGATGAATGGCAAACTTTTACGAATTGCATTTCGGGAGAGGAAAAGTTTTTTCGGAATAAAAATTTAGCAATAAGGACACACTACTTAATAAGGAAAACTTACAACAAGAAATTGTCAGGTAGATAGCGTAAAAACCTCATACGAGAAAAAATTTCGAAAATAATTATTTCTTATTGAACATATTAATTTTATATAGAGGGCATTATACATACATGCCAGGAGGCATTCTACATACACGCATACGCTAAGAGGGACAATCATCTTTCTACCAAAAATATTACTAATCCCCCCGAATGCAATTTTTCAAAAGAAGACATTTAAAAATATATAGACCTGTATCACAGTGATTTCATACTTACGTAATCATCAGCAGGCCTGATATACTATAAATAAACAATGACCCTGCCTCGCTTAAGCCGATCAGCTAACTGATCAACATCAACGAAGCACATGGGTGGGTTTATATATACTATATCCGATGATTGGCAAACTTTTACGAATTGCATTTCGGGAGAGGAAAAGTTTTTTCGGAATAAAAATTTAGCAATTAAGGACAACTACTTAATAAGAAAACTTAACAAAAGAAATTGTAGGGATAGCGTAAAAACCTCATACGAGAAAAAATTTCGAAACTAATTATTTCTTATTGAACATATTAATTTATATATAGAGGGCATTATACATACATGCCAGGAGGCATTCTACATACACTCCATACGCTAGAGGGACATCAGCTGATCGGCTTAAGCGAGCAGGTCGTTGTTTATTTATAGTATATTCAGGCCTGCTGATGATTACGTAGTATGAAATCACTGTGATACAGGTCTATATATTTTTAAATGTCTTTCTTTGAAAAATTGCATTCGGTGGGATTAGTAATATTTGGTAGAATGACTGATTGTCCCTCTTAGCGTATGGCGTGTATGTAGAATGCCTCCTGGCATGTATGTATATGCCCTCTATATATAAATTAATGTTCAATAAGAAATAATTATTTTCGAATTTTTTCTCGTATGAGTTTTTACGCTATCTACCTGACAATTTCTTGTTAAGTTTTCCTTATTAAGTAGTTGTCCTTAATTGCTAAATTTTTTTTCCGAAAAAACTTTTCCTCTCTCCCGAAATGCAATTCGTAAAAGTTTGCCATTCATCCGATATAGTATATAAACCCCCCATGTGCTTCGTTGATGTTGATCAGTTAGCTGATCGGCTTAAGCGAGCAGGGTCGTTGTTTATTTATAGTATATTCAGGCCTGCTGATGATTACGTAAGTATGAAATCACTGTGATACAGGTCTATATATTTTTAAATGTCTTTCTTTGAAAAATTGCATTCGGTGGGATTAGTAATATTTTGGTAGAAATGACTGATTGTCCCTCTTAGCGTATGGCGTGTATGTAGAATGCCTCCTGGCATGTATGTATAATGCCCTATATATAAATTAATATGTTCATAAGAAATAATTATTTTCGAAATTTTTTCTCGTATGAGGTTTTTACGCTATCTACCTGACAATTTCTGTTAAGTTTTCCTTATTAAGTAGTTGTCCTTAATTGCTAAATTTTTATTCCGAAAAAACTTTTCCTCTCCAAAATGCAATTCGTTAAAAAAGTTTGCCATTCATCCGGATATAGTATATATAAACCACCCATGTGCTTCGTGATGTTGATCAGTTAGCTGATCGGCTTAAGCGAGGCAGGGTCGTTGTTTATTTATAGTATATTCAGGCCTGCTGGATGATTACGTAAGTAGATGAAATCACTGTGATACAGGTCTATATATTTTTAAATGTCTTTCTTTGAAAAAATGCATTCGGTGGGATTAGTAATATTTTGGTAGAATGACTGATTGTCCCTCTTAGCGTAGGGCGTGTATGTAGAATGCCTCCTGGCATGTATGTATAATGCCCTCTATATATAAATTAATATGTTCAATAAGAAATAATTATTTTCGAAAATTTTTCTCGTATGAGGTTTTTACGCTATCTACCTGACAATTTCTTGTTAAGTTTTCCTTATTAAGTAGTGTCCTTTATTGCTAAATTTTTATTCCGAAAAAACTTTTCCTCTCCCGAAATGCAATTCGTAAAAGTTTGCCATTCATCCGGATATAGTATATATAAACCACCCATGTGCTGCGTGATGTGATCAGTTAGCTGATCGGCTTAAGCGAGCAGGTCGTTGTTTATTTATAGTATATTCAGGCCTGCTGATGATTACGTAAGTATGAAATCACTGTGATACAGGTCTATATATTTTTAAATGTCTTTCTTTGAAAAATTGCATTCGGTGGGATTAGTAATATTTTTGGTAGAAATGACTGATGTCCCTCTTAGCGATGGCGTGTATGTAGAATGCCTCCTGGCATGTATGTATAATGCCCTCTATATATAAATTAATATGTTCAATAAGAAATAATTATTTTCGAAATTTTTTTTTTTCTCGTATGAGGTTTTTACGCTATTACCTGACAATTTCTTGTTAAGTTTTCCTATTAAGTAGTTGTGTTTAATTGCTAAATTTTTATTCCGAAAAAACTTTTCTCTCTCCCGAAATGCAATTCGTAAAAGTTTGCCATTCATCCGGATTATAGTATATATAAACCCACCCATGTGCTTCGTTGATGTTGATCAGTTAGCTGATCGGCTTAAGCGAAGCAGGGTCGTTGTTATTTATAGTATATTCAGGCCTGCTGATGATTACGTAAGTATGAAATCACTGTGATACAGGTCTATTATTTTTAAATGTCTTTCTTTGAAAAATTGCATTCGGTGGGATTAGTAATATTTTTGGTAGAAATGACTGATTGTCCCTCTTAGCGTATGGCGTGTATGTAGAATGCCTCTGGCATGTATGTATAATGCCCTCTATATATAAATTAATATGTTCAATAAGAAATAATTATTTTCGAAGTTTTTTCTCGTATGAGGTTTTACGCTATTACCTGACAATTTCTTGTAAGTTTTCCTTATTAAGTAGTTGTCCTTAATTGCTAAATTTTTATTCCGAAAAACTTTTCCTCTCCCGAAATGCAATTCGTAAAAGTTTGCCATTCATCCGGATATAGTATATATAAACCCACCCATGTGCTCGTTGATGTTGATCAGTTAGCTGATCGGCTTAAGCGAGGCAGGGTCGTTGTTTATTTATAGTATATTCAGGCCTGCTGATGATTACGTAAGTATGAAATCAATGTGATACAGGTCTATATATTTTTAAATGTCTTTCTTTGAAAAATTGCATTCGGTGGGATTAGTATATTTTTGGTAGAAATGACTGATTGTCCCTCTTAGCGTATGGCGTGTATGTAGAATGCCTCCTGGCATGTATGTATAATGCCCTCTATATAAATAATATGTTCAATAAGAAATAATTATTTTCGAAATTTTTTCTCGTATGAGGTTTTTACGCTATCTACCTGACAATTTCTTGTTAAGTTTTCCTTATTAAGTAGTTGTCCTTAATTGCTAAATTTTTATTCCGAAAAAACTTTTCCTCTCCCGAATGCAATTCGTAAAAGTTTGCCATTCATCCGGATATAGTATATATAAACCCACCCATGTGCTTCGTTGATGTTGATCAGTTAGCTGATCGGCTTAAGCGAGCAGGGTCGTTGTTATTTATAGTATATTCAGGCCTGCTGATGATTACGTAAGTATGAAATCACTGTGATACAGGTCTATATATTTTTAAATGTCTTTCTTTGAAAAATTGCTTCGGTGGGATTAGTAATTTTTTGGTAGAAATGACTGATTGTCCCTCTTAGCGTATGGCGTGCATGTAGAATGCCTCCTGGCATGTATGTATAATGCCCTCTATATATAATTAATATGTTCAATAAGAAATAATTATTTTCGAAATTTTTTCTCGTATGAGGTTTTTACGCTATCTACCTGACAATTTCTTGTTAAGTTTTCCTTATTAAGTAGTTGCCTTAATTGCTAATTTTTTTTCCGAAAAAACTTTTCCTCTCCCGAAATGCAATTCGTAAAAGTTTGCCATTCATCCGGATATAGTATATATAAACCCACCCTGTGCTTCGTTGATGTTGATCAGTTAGCTGATCGGCTTAAGCGAGGCAGGGTCGTTGTTTATTTATAGTATATACAGGCCTGCTGATGATTACGTAAGTATGAAATCACTGTGATACAGGTCTATATATTTTTAAATGTCTTTCTTTGAAAAATTGCATTCGGTGGGATTAGTAATATTTTTGGTAGAAATGACTGATTGTCCCTCTTAGCGTATGGCGTGTATGTAGAATGCCTCCTGGCATGTATGTATAATGCCCTCTATATTAAATTAATATGTTCAATAAGAAATAATTATTTTCGAAGTTTTTTCTCGTATGAGGTTTTTACGCTATCTACCTGACCATTTCTTGTTAAGTTTTCCTTATTAAGTAGTTGTCCTTAATTGCTAAATTTTTATTCCGAAAAAACTTTTCCTCTCCCGAAATGCAATTCGTAAAAGTTTGCCATTCATCCGGATATAGTATATATAAACCCACCCATGTGCTTCGTTGATGTTGATCAGTTAGCTGATCGGCTAAGCGAGGCAGGGTCGTTGTTTATTTATAGTATATTCAGGCCTGCTGATGATTACGTAAGTATGAAATCACTGTGATACAGGTCTATATATTTTTAAATGTCTTTCTTTGAAAAATTGCATTCGGTGGGATAGTAATATTTTGGTAGAAATGACTGATTGTCCCTCTTAGCGTATGGCGTGTATGTAGAATGCCTCCTGGCATGTATGTATAATGCCCTCTTATATAAATTAATATGTTCAATAAGAAATATTATTTTCGAAGTTTTTTCTCGTATGAGGTTTTTAACGCATCTACCCTGACAATTTCTTGTTAAGTTTTCCTTATAAGTAAGTTGTCCTTAATTGCTAAATTTTTATCCGAAAAAACTTTTCCTCTCCCGAAATGCAATTCGTAAAAGTTGCCATTCATCCGGATATAGTATATATAAACCCCCCATGTGCTTCGTGATGTTGATCAGTTAGCTGATCGGCTTAAGCGAGGCAGGGTCGTTGTTTATTTATAGTATATTCAGGCCTTCTGATGATTACGTAAGTATGAAATCACTGTGATACAGGTCTATATATTTTTAAATGTCTTTCTTGAAAAATTGCATTCGGTGGGATTAGTAATATTTTTGGTAGAAATGACTGATTGTCCCTCTTAGCGTATGGCGTGCATGTAGAATGCCTCCTGGCATGTATGTATAATGCCCTCTATATATAAATTAATATGTTCAATAAGAAATAATTATTTTCGAAATTTTTTCTCGTATGAGGTTTTTACCTATCTACCTGACAATTTCTTGTTAAGTTTTCCTTATTAAGTAAGTTGTCCTTAATTGCTAAATTTTTATTCCGAAAAAACTTTTCCTCTCCCGAAATGCAATTCGTAAAAGTTTGCCATTCATCCGGATATAGTATATTATAAAACCACCCATGTGCTTCGTGATGTTGATCAGTTAGCTGATCGGCTTAAGCGAGGCAGGGTCGTTGTTTATTTATAGTATATTCAGGCCTGCTGATGATTACGTAAGTATGAAATCACTGTGATACAGGTCTATATATTTTTAAATGTCTTTCTTTGAAAAATTGCATTCGGTGGGATTAGTAATATTTTTGGTAGAAATGACTGATTGTCCCTCTTAGCGTATGGCGTGTATGTAGAATGCCTCTGGCATGTATGTATAATGCCCTCTATATATAAATTAATATGTTCAATAAGAAATATTATTTTCGAAATTTTTTCTCGTATGAGGTTTTTACGCTATAACCTGACAATTTCTTGTTAAGTTTTCCTTATTAAGTAGTTGTCCTTAATTGCTATTATATGGCCGCGGCCTTCGGGCTAAAACATTTTTAAGGATTTTTAAGGATTTATATATAATATCTATATATATATATTTGTAAAAAATGAATTTCGAAAATGCTGCTGTATTATACAATTTTTAATTTTTATATATACATTATAACATGTTTCAGTTCCTGAAATGAACCTTATCAAAAAAAGTTATATATAAAAAAAGACTCTCATGCCGTCAACACAAGAAATTCATTTATAATACACAACGGAGTCAGACATCTTAGAGTTCATGTATATTTGATATATAGTTTTGAAGTAAGTTCATTCATGCTATATGTTCAAAGTGTTCGATGCAGTGGCCCACGGTGGCGATACGTATTCAATACAAAAAACAGATCAAAGTGGTGGAAAGCGGTCAATACAGAAGATTGATGTTTCCGAAAGAGCGAGGAATTCATTTTTACCTTAAGCAATTGTGATGACCCATGGTGGATGTTCGGTGGGTGGTTCTATATATATATATATATATATATATATATATATACGGAAAGAAGAAGTGTATTCCCACGCAAAAGATATAGGAGAATTTGTTTTGAGGTTTGAAAATGCACCTGAATCTAAAAACGTTTACTGGTCTTTAAATTTTGCAATTGATTTATTCACACTCCAAACTAGTTTTGACAATTTTCTTTGCTTATAAATGGTACAAATATATAAAACAAGTGTTTACGAGAGTTTAAAATTTACAAGGTAAAAATGAGACAAACATGTTGAAACTATCAAATGTTCAGAGAAATTTCAATGAGTTACACCGGGGAACGATAGTAATATCAATATAGATGTTCAGTGAAGATCATAACAAATGTACAATATTGAGAATTCAGTCATACTGAGTTTTTACTATTAGAGAAAAAGGTGGAGAGAAAGAAAAAAGTTAACAATTTCTGTCGTGGTATGTGCATTTTTTTTTTTCAATTTCAATCTCAGTGCATTGGTTTCTTCACCTTCCCCGACATTTTCAAACCCGAAAAGAAACTCTCATATTTATATATATATATATATATATATATATATATATATATATATAACTAATACAATGGGTGGATGATTAGCAAATAGAATCTAGAGTAATTTAACTCTCGTTTTAGCATAAACGGTGCTGGCCAGCACCCTCCGTCACTTTTGTGACCTCTATTGATTTTCCCTTTATATATATATATATAGATATAGATATATAGGGATGGGGGGAGAATTCACAAAAAGAACAAACGATGAAGACAGGTGGTGTAGACAACAAACAGATGTATTAGTATAATGCTTGGGAAGTGAAAAAGTCTTTAACGTTTCGAGCCTACGCTCTTCCACAGAAAGGAACGCGTAAAGAAACAAGGAGAGAAAATAAAGAATGTGTTGTGGGTAGTGATCTATCATGGCAAATGCCGGACAGAGGGGTCACACGGAGCGCTAAAATGAAGGGGAGATAATAAAGCCGTGGTGATCCCAAAACGAAGTTGTGCGTGCATGTGTATAAGAGAGTTGTGTGTGTGTGTGTGTGTGTGTGTGTGTGTGTGTGTGTGTGTGTGTGGGTGTGACTACATCCGCCCCTTTAAAAATTTAGTATATATGTATTCCCTCTGCAATAAGAAACCTGTGCTTGTCCCTTTATCATACTTAGCCTTCACCCTTAAACCATCTCCTTCATACTCCCCTATCATCTTGAATTGGGACTTTTTCTGTCTTCCATTTTTTAAATTTCTGTGTCTGGCAATTGACATGGCAACCTCTCGAGTGCCGGTGGCATGAAGACGTCTGTAATACACATCGTAAAGTAGTTGGCACTAGTAGGAATATCCTGCCATAGAAGCCATGGCAAAGCTGACACTCAGGAATCTTGTATGATCCTGTAGCTCTCCGTATCCGGTCACCGGCTGGTGTGTTTACATCTCACAACATATCGGTACGGCTGAAGAGACCGAGAGAATAAGTAAATATATGTGTGTGAATGTATGTATACATGTGTAGCGTCAAACTAATACGCCTGCTTGTTGTTTATACGGCTGTCTACGTCTTTTGTTTTTCTGTAAATTTCAACTATATATATATATGTGTGTGTGTGTGTGTGTGTGGAGGCGCAATGGCCCAGTGGTTAGTATCGCGGTTTCGATTCCCAGACCGGGCGTTGTGAGTGTTTATTGAGCGAAAACACCTAAAAGCTCCACGAGGCTCCGGCAGGGGTTGGTGATCCCTGCTGTACTCTTTCACCACTCTTTCTCTCACTCTTTCTCCTGTTGGCCTGCTCGCTTAGCCAGCGGGGTGGCGTCATTCGAAGGCTAAAACAATGCGAACGCATTGTGACCAGCGATGTGTAACCATATCTGATGGACTGGTCGGAAAAAAATACATACATACATACGTACGTACATACATACATACATACATACATACATACATACATACATACATACATACATACATACATATTATTTAATGTACACTTTATAAAGTTACGAGTTAACAATAGTTTCATGCACTGGAGATGCAGTCTAGGCAAGTGTTAAAGACATGCCTTGTGTCTCCAGTCTTTAGGACCTGAGCCTATACAATTTACAACACAGGACACTAGAACAAAAGAAATCACGAGAGAAAAAAACGAGAAGATTTATGTAAAAAATGGAACGGTGACAAAAAAACCGAAAATGAATAGAAAAAAGAAAATTAGAATTATGTCCCCTTTGACAGTGAAACCATAATAAAATTAGTTGTTGTGGAATGAGGCGAGGAGAGGAGGTCCAATCTCCGATACAGCTGTTCAATCCAGAGAGGATTGTGGCCTCCAAATAGGGGAATATTTTTAAAAATCGTTCAGCTTTCGACAGATTAGTAGTAACAGTGATTCTCAGGCCTAATTGGCCAAAGGTGTCAATGAATTTTTTTCCAAAATCTATCAAGATTGCGACTATCACAGCCATGAGATATTCCCAACCCGTCGTCTTGATAGAGAGCACCCTCATGAAATGGGAACTTGGATCTTAGTGTATTTCATACAAATTCCCATCCCGTGACGTTGGTCCATACTGAGATAAAGGGTTGCGAAGATCACATGACTGTGATAGTCAAACTCTTGATAATTTGGGGCAAAACTTATTAATACTTTTAGCCAAATAGGTTTCAGGATCATTGTTGGTACTAATCTGTCAAAATTCAATATTTTAGATGCCTCGCTAAATCTAAGCTCTCACTTTTATAAACCATTCCAGAGTTTAAAAAGCATAATAACTGAAAATAAGTAAAACATACAACATAAAATATAAAGATTATATAAAATGTAAATTATAAAGACACAACAATATTCACCTAAACTTGAAAACCTGAAGAATGTAGTTGACAAACGTAACAATCACAAGACAGACGCGAAAATTCAGGTGAAGAACGGAAAACGATTTTACATCATTGAAACTTCGACTGTAGATGAAAAGTTGATGAAATGTTTGACAAATTAATCAATAAAATCTTAATTGATTAGTTGATTAGTGAACAATAAAGCTGAAGTGAGATACAACCACTTGGTGAAAGTAGGGAATTGTTGTTTGGCTAAATTTATTGAAGTGTATGCGATCTTTTTCATTTTAAATTTGTTGCGGCATAATGTGAAAGGAATCAGGCCTGGTTATATCGCAGTTTTGGTATATGATGTGAGCTCAAACTATTTTATATGAAACATGAATTTGTATAAAAGTATGAATGCTCAAGTTGATCTCAGCGGGATTTCAATTCAAAGTACAAACTACCATAACATACAATGCAAAACATTATATCTGTTGCTGTACAACTCCGCAGATTCACCACCTTAAATTGATATTAGTTTCAAATTTTGGGTCAATTTCGCGGAGGGGTTAAATCGATTAAATCGACCCTAGTACT
>NC_042999.1:373955-378955 GCF_006345805.1 Octopus sinensis | reverse complement strand
TACATTCCTTCTAATTCTCCCTTCTCTATCTTCTTTTTCTTCTTCTTCTTCTTCACCTTCGTCGTCTTCTTCTTCTTCACCTTCGTCGTCTTCTTCTTCTTCTTCTTCTTCTTCTTCTTCTTCTTCGTCTTCTTCTTCTTCCCTACCAAGAATTCACAATGACCTGGAACCTAGAAGAGTAAACAAGAGAGAGACAGAGAAAGGCAGATACAAGGAAAATGCCACTTGTATATGAACACTATACAAATATTCTTTAAAAAAATTTTTCTTTTAACTTTTCTAAATGTAATTGTCTTCCATGCTTACAGTTGAAAGAGTCTCAATGGTTGAAACCGGTACAGCAATTTTTTTTATAAAATTATTTTAGCATCCTTATCTTGACCTTTTCCCAACATATATATATATATATATATATATATATATATATATATATATATATATATACATTGTATATATATATACATGCATATATTCTTTTCCCTTTTTACTAATTCCAGTCATTTGAATGCAGCCATGCTGGAGCACTGTCTTTATTCGAACGACTCGACGCCAGGACTTATTTTTTGTAAGCCTGCTACTTATTCTTTCGGGCCCTTTTGCCGAAACGCTAATTTATGGGTACATGATATGAACACACCAGCGTCGGTTGTCAAGTGATGGTGGGGACACACACACAGACAAATAAATGCATACATACAACACACACACACACAACACATATATATATATAATATATATATATATACACATATATGATGGGCTTCTTTCACTTTCCGTCTACTAAATCCCCTCACAAGGCTTTGGTCGGCCCGAGGCAATAGTAGAAGAGAAGGTGCAACGCAGTGGGACTGAACCCGTAACCATGTGGTAGGGAAGCAAGCTTCTTACCACACAGCCACTCTTGTATTTTTTTTTCTCTCTATTTTCAACTCAGAGCTGCGGCCAAGCTGATGCACCGCCGTTTATATATATATATATAACAAATCAAAATAGTGGTTTATTAGCAGTTAGCAATAAAGTCAGAATTAGTAGAGGTCACGAAAGTGACTGAGGGTGCTGACCAGCACCACTTATGATAAAGATAAGAGTTAGATTAATTCTAAACCCACTAAAGCAGTAAAGGGAGGGAGGTCCTTAGAGTACGTAGCTGTATCGTAATTTTGAATTTTGGTGAATTTTGTCTTTAGGTTCTAGTTACTAATAAGCCACACTTTTAATTTGTTGTTTACACTTTCACCGCTTGGAAAATTACCTCCCATTGTCGGTCATTAATTTACTGATGTAATGGCTTTAGAATTAATATAACTCTTATCCTTAACATAAGCGGTGCTGTCCACTATGGATTCTGCCTATATATATATATATATATATATATATATATATACATACAGATATATAATATATATATATATATATATAATATATATATATATATATACTATGTCGTATGTATGTATGTATGTATGTATGTATGTATGTATGTATGTATGTATGTATGTATGATGCATGTATGTATGTATGTATGTATGTATGTTAGTATATGTAAACGTCTCAGCTTATTCACAGGCTTATGATACCGGGTGTTAACAGCCAGTGATACGACTTTCTAGTTCCATCTTAATCTTCAGCATTCCTCAAGTTTCTCAATTTAAGACGGTGGATTTACATCGAAGTCAGGTCATTAGCCTTTCGGATTATGCCGGTCTTGAATTAGACAGTTTTAGACAAGATTCAATTTGGTGCTCCAGAGACATAAGCTTAATGAAGTAACGTTGAAAGTAACATCAACGTCGTAAATTCTCATGACGAACCTTTAGATTAAGAGTCTAGTATTTAAAGAGATTACTTCAGATTAAGAGACTCCCTACCGAGAGCTAAACGGGGAATTATCTAGCATTAGTAAGTACTCCATTTATCAACCAAGTAATTTTCTGAACTTTTTTCCAGTATAAGTGGACGTTCGACTTATCAAGGCCTGAAGTCAAAAGCAACATGGACTCAACTCTCTACAACGGGAAATCATGATTTTTCGTGGTCAAAATCAATATATACCTATGACTATTGATTCTAGCAAGAGAAAGAGAATTAGAGTTCGATATAATTCGTTCTTGTAACTGGTTTGTTGGGAAGATGCATGGCTAAATGGTTACAGCCTCAAGATTAGGATCGTTAGGTTGTGAGTTCGATTCCCGGATCGGGCTGCGTGTTGTGTTCTTGAGCAAGACACTTTATTTCACGTTGCTCCAGTCCACTCAGCTGTAGAAATGAGTTGCGACGTCACTGGTGCCAAGCTGTATCGGTCTCCGTCTTTCCCTTAGATAACATCGGTGGCGTGGGGAGAGGAGGCTGGTATGCATGGGCGACTGCTGGCCTTCCACAAACAACCTTGCCCGGACTTGTGCCTCGGAGGGTAACTTTCTAGGTGCAATCCCATGGTCAGTCATGACCGGAGGGGGTTTCCTCCATTTGGTTTTCAGGATTCTTGCTGTAAACTCCTCTCTTGAAACATACGTTACCTCTTAGGAGGACCATTACGCCAATAATAAACCCTTGCGCTGGCTCTCTTTCACTTCTTTAATTTTACTTCTCATTTATTTGATATTTAACCAATTAATTAACCGAGTGTTTAATTAATCGTTCAGCCAATCAGTCAGTGAGCTAGGATTGTTAAAGTCCGTTTGTCGCCATTCGCGACCTCATAAGGCTGTTGCAAGTCCGAAGTTTTCATGTTTAATCTAAATACTTTGTTATGGAATTCCATAATTTCTCGAAGAGGATATGCATGTCCAAGATTCTTCGAAACAGCCACATTTTTATAAAATTTGCGTGTCTTTTCATAACCAATTTAATAGTAAAAACCTATCTAATGTTAATAAAAGTGACGAATCTCGAATTTGTAAATGTTTTTATCCCAGAAACTAACACTTTGATGGCAATTCTTGACCAGGGCAAGAGAACAGAATGCAACACAAAGTAAAAAAGAGAAATATTTTTTTCTACTCGAGGCACAAGGCCCGAAATTTTGGGAGAAGGGGGCCAGTCGATTACATCGAACCTAGTACGCAACTGGTACTTAATTTATCGACCCCGAAAGGATGAAAGACAAAGTCGACCTCGGCGAAATTTGAACTCAGAACGTAACGGCAGACGAAATACCTATTTCTTTAGTATCACAAGGGGCTAAACACAGAGAGGACAAACAAGGATAGACAAACGGATTAAGTCGATTACATCGACCCCAGTAACTGTTACTTAATTTATCGACCCCGAAAGGATGAAGGGCAAAGTCGACCTCGGCGAAATTTGAATTCAGAACGTAAAGACAGACGAAATGCAGCTAAGCATTTTGCCCGGCATGCTAACTTTCCGGCCAGCTCGCCGACTTAAAATAATTATTTCTGCTCTAGACACAAGGCCCAATCGACCCGATCGACCCCAGTACGGGAATCCCGAAATAATACTTAAAGGACATAACCTTTATACCAGCAGGGTAAATACTATTGCAGCACGTTTTGCTCAAAAACTTTGTAATACGCAGGCCCGAACATCCAGAAGATTCAGTACTCTAGGTATAACAAACAGGATGCGCCGTGGCCTACCGACACGAAAATATTTTGGCATTTGCAAAAAGAGTGGCGTCCCCATCCATTCCAAGGAGTTTGCTCACGTAGCTTTAGTTTTGTCGGGAAAAGATTAAGGCGGCGAGCTGGCAGACACCTTAGTACGCCGGGCGAAATGCTGAGTGGTATTTCGTCTGCCGTTACGTTCTCAGTTCAAATTCCGCCGAGGTCGACTTTGCCTTTCATCCTTTCGGGGTCGATTAAATAAGTACCAGTTACGTACTGGGGTAGATGTAATCAACTTAATCCGTTTGTCTGTCCTTGTTTGTCCTCTCTGTGTTTAGCCCCTTGTGGGTAGTAAAGATATAGGTATTTCGTCTGCCGCTACGTTCTGAGTTCAAATTCCGCCGAGGTCGTCTTTATCTTTCATCCTTTCGGGGTCGATTAAATAAGTACCAGTTACGCACTGGGGTCGATGTAATCGACTTAATCCGTTTGTCTGTCCTTGTTTGTCCCCTCTGTGTTTAGCCCCTTGTGGGTAGTAAAGAAATAGATAAAGCTGGATACTTTTTGAACGCACGTCGTATGATTGGGATAAGTTTTAAAAATTATTTTCGGATAGTCGATGGTAGATGCATGCAGTATTTTAGCAGCGTATTTCCGCTTCCTTTTTAACGGAAGATTCATGTTATTATGTAATTATTTTCGCTGAATGGTGAAACGAATTTTATATTTATAGAATTTGAGATTTTCACATTTAAAGTTTAAGCTTCTACCTGGGTTTTCTTCAACGACTTTCCAAATTTTCTAATGAATCCAGTAATTCAGTTAGGGAACCCATTTCCTGGTATTTGTTTCGCTATTCAAAATCCCTCAATTCGAGAGTCACATGACATCCTTAAAATAACAATACCAAAAAATAATTCGTTGATGCAGTTCCTCGTGATTTCTAAATGCCTAACAATTCCAAAATAGCTTTTTCAATTCATCGATTGTTTAAGACCAAAGCCTGATCGAAAGGCATAACGCTAGAAATCCCCCTTTATATTGCTATGTAACTTGCCGGATAGAACTTTCCTCATCGAAGTGATTACTTCCACGTGAGGAGTCGATTATTTTCTTTTCTTTACAACGACGAACAGCAAGAGTGTTATTTATTTCAATAAACACCACTGTAATCCTGAGATAATACACGTTTACTCTGGCTGTGGTTACTGATAAAAAACAACAACAACAACAGCAACAAATCTTTATTGGAATGCTGCACAGCTTGGACGACGACATTGTTCAATATCGAAGAAGATATTAAATACATGAAGCAACAGGATATAGCAAAAGAAAAGCAAGTGTTAAGGTTTGACATCGTCACATGCACTCGCAGACACACAGGCACACACGAACACATTTATATACATTTAGACATACACGTGTATGATTTGG
>NC_042999.1:356455-368955 GCF_006345805.1 Octopus sinensis | reverse complement strand
TTGAAGTCGATAGGAAAAAAAAGTGATGTAGGGAAATATTTATGGGTTATTTCTATATAAAGGGAAACCAGGGTGTTTTAATGGTAGTGAAATCAAGCCTATATATATATATATATATGTGTGTGTGTGTGTGTGTGTGGGTGTGTGTGTGTGTGTGTGTGTATGTATATATATATATATACATATACTTATATATATGCACCTGCTTGTTCCTACGCCTATCTCCATTTTTTGTTTCTGTAAATTTGAACTTTATGTGTGTGTGTGTGTGTGAATATACATGTATATAGATATTTTTGTGCCAACTAAAAACGGAGAACCAGCATTACATAATCAAGACGCATTATCTATAAATCTTAATACAAGTTCTTGGTTTAACATCGTTGAGATTTGTGAAACGATGTCTTTCTACGTGTATTTCAACAAAGTGACAACTCATTTCCTATTCCATGTCAAAGCAAATGGAGTTAAATTCTTTAGTTGATCTTCTATATTCTAAGAAAAGAAAAATAAATACAAAGACCTTGCGTTTTTTTTTTAATTATTTTTACTGAAATCTATTTGACAGACAGAGTAGAGCATTAACCTCCATACAATTTTGTCCCTTCGTAGCATTGTGTCTTAAGTATTAACATTCTTTTACGTCACATTTAACGTAATAACTTCCTGTACAGTTCTTTCTAACTTATATTTGCTCGGGTGATTTCAAGATTGTTTCTGGCCGTTCAGTATTTTAAAGTAATCTTTGACATTGATGTGTTTTAGTTTTGCTGTAATACATTGCTTGAAAAAAATTTGCGACCCGCATTCGAATATTACAGTCACTACTACATTTAAAACAGGCAGCCATGATGGTACTCTAATAAGGGAAGTAAATATTTGTAAACATCCAATACAGAATATATTAAAGACCAGTGAGCTATGAACGGCTTTTGTGAAGCTGAAAACCATTGATTATAATGACTTGTAAGAAACCAAGATGTACACAAATTTAATCTAACCAAAGCCAAATGTTCTAATAAGGAACAGATTTTAAATTTTGTTTATTTATATTTCAATCCATTAATATTTGGACAGGTATAATCGTTAAAGTATTGGCCAACAGATCACATGGTACTTGTTCCTTTTAAACAAGTTGCGTTCAAATCTCGCCAAGGCCAACATTGCTGGCCACACATCGTTTCAACACAGTTGTGCCATTGATAGATGAGCTTTGAAAATCAAGCCTTTTAGGGATCGAATTCGCGACACATATTCCGTTTCTAAACTTAGAACACATTCTCAACAGCTAGGAAACACCAACAACGGCAACGAAGAACAGATGAAGTGACTATTATGGAAGAAACAAAGGCGGCAAGCTGGCAGAATCTTTAGCACGATGGACAAAATGCATAGCTGTATTTCGTCTGCAGTTACGTTCTGAGTTCAAATTTCGCCGAGGTCGACTTTGCCTTTCATCCTTTCGGGGTCGATAAATTAAGTATCAGTTTCGCAATGGGCTCAATATAATCGACTTAATCCGTTTGACTGTCTTTGTTTGTCCCCTCTGTGTTTAGCTCCTTGTGGGTAGTAAAGAAATAGGTATTTCGTCTGCCGTTACGTTCTGAGTTCAAATTCCGTCGAGGTCGGCTTAGCCTTTCATCCTTTCGGGGTCAATAAATTAAGTACCAGTTACGCACTGGGGTCGGTGTGTTCGACTTAATCCGTTTGTCTGTCCTTATTTGTCCCCTCTATGTTTAGCCCCTTGTGGGCAATAAAGAAATAAGAATCTTCAGCACGATGGACAAAATGCTGAGTGTCATTTCGTCTGAATTCCCCTTCTGAGTTTAAATTTCATCGTGGTCCACTTTGACTTTTATCCTTTCGTAGTCAATGAAATAAGTACCAGTTGAACACTTATGTCGATGTAATCGACTAACCCCCTATCAAAAAGTTTCAGGCCTTGTGTCTATAATAGAAAGGATTATCATGATAAAAATACCTGCGATCAAAAATGTAAGTATTAGTTACGTAGCTAAATCAATTTAGTAAGCAACACAGATCCCTCTGTAACAGAATTTTTCTTTCCTCTCATTATAAGAATTCATTACTATTAAAGGTTTTCTGCTACTAATTACCACACGTCTCTTCTTTAACAGAGAACCTATTCTAATATCCATTGTTATTACTACCAGTAGTGTCTGTACGATTTGGGTGTATACAGTAACTTATTATGATCTTGCATTTTCAATTGTACTGAGAATATTCTACGTGGTATATCTGCAAGCCCAGGATGTTCTGCCGGATCTTAAGTCCTGGTTTTTTTTTATGTATTTGCCAGCATGTTTTTTTCCGTAATCACTTCGGAAGCACCTATCATAGTCAGTATTTTTCATAAGAACTTCTAAGCTTGTTCCCTTCTTCAGATAATCTGGCAGGTATTAAGCAAAAATCACATGAAAGTAGCAACCATCTTTCTTATTTCCTCGACACGTTTGATATTTATTTCAATATTATATATTTTCTCATATTATATTTTTTTTCCGTTTTTTTTTTGCTAGATATGTTGTGTAATGATATTTGGAAGGTAGTCTTGTCTAGAAGAAATTGCACTTGCCAAAGCTGTGTGATGCGATTATATGATACATCTCCTGTATAATATACGTCGTACCTCAAATAATATCCCCGAGCAAAATAAGTTTCTTTAGCGGATTATTTTTGCATATGAAAACTTGACATTTATTCTCTACCCCCACCCCAACTCTCTCTCTCTATCTCTCTCTCCTACTCACTCCTTCACGTACTTTCTTCATCTCACTCTCTTCCTCCTTCTTTCCCGCTCGTTTTTACTCTTGCTTTCTTGCCAGCTTAATGATTTCTTTGAGACAGTTTTCTGTTTATTTGGGTCAGCAGTTGTTTTCTTCATATACTATAGAAAATAAAAAGCGTTGGCGAATCGTCCATTGGATGCCAACCTTTCAGTTTAAGCATCTAATATTCGTATAATACCGTCCCTTGCTGAGTCGACAAAATGTTGGTCTACAAACGAAATGTTCTCCAGTTCGTATCATGTCGCATGCAGAAGGTTTCTTCTTTTGTAGTCAAGAAATCTAGCGTTCAAATTTCCAAGTCAATCCAACAAATGAATATGGATTTCAAATTTTGGCACAAGGCCAGCAAGCTCAGTGGAGGTGGTTAGTCGATTACATCAACCTGAGTGCTCAATTGGTACTTATTTTATCGACCCCCAAAGCGTCAAACGCAAAGTCGACTTTAGCGAAATATGAACTCAGAATGTAAAAACGAACGAAATACCGTTAAGTAATGCAAAACATCCAGACAAAGGATACAAAAAAACAAGGACGGGTCATTCGAAGTTTTCTTTCTTCGGTCGAGTTCCAGATTATCTTACGGCAGGGACATAAGAGATGACAGGCATAGGGAGGAATATAAATGTTGTACGGGTGGTATTCGAACCAAGAAGAAATTTCAGGCCAGGCCGAGCGAAATACTTAGCGGTATTTCGTCTGCCGCTACGTTCTAAATTAAAATTCCACCGAGGTCAACTGTGACTTTCATCCTTTCGGGTTCGAGTTACGCACTGGGGTCAATATAATCGACTTAATCCGTTTGTCTGTCCTTCTTTGTCCTCTGTGTTTAGCCCCTTGTGGGTAGTAAAGAAACAGGTATTTCGCCCGTCGCTATGTTCTGAGTTCAAATTCCGCCGAGGTCAACTTTACCTTTCATCCTTTCGGGATCGAGTTACGCACTGGAGTCAATATAATCGACTTAATCCGTTTGTCTGTCCTTCTTTGTCCTCTCTGTGTTTAGCCCCTTGTGGGTAGTAAGGAAATAGGTATTTCGTCTGCCGGTACGTTGTGAGTTCAAATTCCGCCGAGGTCGACTTTGCCTTTCATCCTTTCGGGGTCGATTAAATAAGTACCAGTTACGCACTGAGGTCGATATAATCGACTTAATCCGTTTGTCTGTCCTTGTTTGTCCTCTCTGTGTTTAGCCCCTTGTAGGTAGTAAAGAAATAGGTATTTCGTCTGCCGGTACGTTCTGAGCTCAAATTCCGCCGAGGTCGACTTTGCTTTTCATCCTTTCGGGGTCGATAAATTAAGTACCAGTTACATACTGGGGTCGATATAATCCACTGGTCTCCTCCCCCAAAATTTCGGGCATAGAGTGGAAAAGTTTATATTAGCAATTTCAGTTGTTTTACTTCTATCTATTAAAGGTTTTTCCGTTATCAGTTATCTTTACCTTGAACCTGCATATTGCTTAAATCGGGAACTGATCAACTTACGTCTACATCGATCTATTGTAGTCGATGAGCTGGCAGAATCATTAGAACAGTGGGAAAATGCTTTGTCGTTTCTGTTCATATTTTCCTACATTTCGACATTCTGATTTTCTCCATTCTGAGTTCAAATTCTGATGAAGTCATATTTATAAGGCGGCGAGTTTGTAGAATTTTTAGCCGGACAAAATGCATTTCATCAGTCTTTACTTTCTGAGTCAACATTCCGTTTTGAGTTCATATTCGATTTTTCCTTTCGGGGTGGTTAAAGTAGGTACCAGTTGAACACTGGTGTCAATGTAACCGACACAGCCGCCCCCGAAATTGCTAGCCTTGTGCCAAAATTTGAAACTAATATCTGCCTATTGTAAGTGCTAACGGTAGATTCCTGTGGTGTAAACAGCCTGTCACGTTGTGGAAAGGGGATGGTAAATGTGCGTGTGTAACAGACAGACAAAAGACAGAGAGAGAGAAAAACAGATTCAAGCGAACGAGCACACACACACAAACAAACAAACAAACGCACACATATACACACACGGACTCTATTGGCGCGTTCACACGCAGAGCCAATTAACTGTGTGTGTATATATGTGAGAGAAAGAGAGTGAGAGATAGAGAGAGTCGGCTTATTTGTTTGCTTATGTTCGTATGTGTGGGAATGGAGAAATAGCTTTTATGAAAAATATTGTTTATCCTCAAGTTCTAAATAAGCAGTCGTCCGCTTAATTTACTCAATTCTTTCTGTGCATTGTGTATATGTAATTGGATACGGTATGTAGTACACTTGTGTGTGTGTGTAGATATAACTTAGAACAGAAACATTTAAAATGCCGGTGCAAGTTTCTAATTAAACCACGGGGACAGCTAGTTTTAATAACAGCTGCTCTCATCAGAACTGTAGCAAATATCTAAACAATTTTTCCTATTAGACATAAAATTCATTTTTGGATGAAATATGAAGCTACTAGTTTCCAGCTAATAACCTGGATGAAATATGAAGCTACTAGTTTCAAGCGAACAACCTCTGCGACTCAGTTTTGATAGTTTCGGAGAAACTTTACCCTGTTTATTATGGATATGAGAAACGCATGAATTCTACCACGTCAGTTTTCTTCAGAAAATAGTACATTTGTCTAATCACAAGGAGCCAACCTCAAACAAAAATTTTAGGCGCAGATTTGGCTTTGTGGTATGAAGCTTGCTTCTCAACAACATAGTTCCAGTTTCAATTCCACTGCGTGTTACCTTGGGCAAGTGTCTTCTATTGTAGCTTCAAGGGGACCAAAGCTTTGTGAGTAGATCTAGTAGACGGAAACTGAAAGAAACTCGTCGTACATAAATATATATATATGTGTGTGTGTGTTTCTGTGTGCTTCTATGTGTGCGTATATATATACACACATATATGTAAGTATGTATGTATCACTGTTGGTGCCCCAGCATGGCCATAGCGTTGGGGCGAAAACGTATAAAGGAATAAGAATATATATCTGTCTCTGTGCGTCTGTGTTTGTCCACCGCTACCTCTTAACCGGTGTTGGTATGCTTACGTTCGCTAACCAAGCGGTTCGGCAAAGGAGACAGATATGATAAGTAAGTACTGGTATCGATTCATTCAAGTTAAAATTCTTGAAGGCGGTGCCCCAGTATGGCCTCAGTCTAATGACTGGAGCAAGTAAAAGATGGAAGACAAACCAAGTAAATTCCTTTACTTTACTCTTTATTCTTTTGTTTCAGTCATTTGACAGTGGCCATGCTGGAGCACGACCTTTAGTCGAGCAGATCGACCCCAGGACTTATTCTTTGGATGCCTAGTACTTATTCTATCGGTCTCTTTTGCAGAACCGCTTAGTTACGGGGACGTAAAAACACCACCATCAGTTATCAAACGATGTTGGGAGGACAAACACAGACACACAAACATATACACACACACACACACACACACACACATATATATATATATATATATATATATATTATAATATATATATATACATACATATATGCGACGGGCTTCTTTCAGTTTCCGTCTACCAAATCCACTCACAAGGCTTTGGTCGGCCCGAGGCTATAGTAGAATTCACTTGCCCAAGGTGCCACGCAGTAGGACTTAACCCGGAACCATATGTGGTTCGTAAGCAAGCTACTTACCACACAGCCACTCCTACGCCTTACCCAGCATTTTGTAATGTTTATCTAATTTTAAAATATTTCCAGACTAGAATTTATATTTCGACTTTCGAGTGTCCTCATTCTGTAAAAGAACTTTTGTCCTGCTTTGTTACGAAACTAATATTTTGTTTTATTTTGTTATATTCGAAATAATAATTTATTTGTTTGCTTCAGGTTTGCAAATTTATTGAAAAATAAGATTAGGTAGCTTCGGATACTGATATTCATGCATCTTGCAAAACGTTTGAACATTCTCTGGTGCTATTTTCACGGAAGACAAGTCAAAATACTTTAATTTTTCAATAAATGTTAATGAAGGGCATCATCTAACTTTGAAAACTTCAGAGAGGAAAAGAAAAGAACAGCCATTTGATGGTCTAAAATGTTTTATAGAAGCGTTCATGTGGCTATTAGTGAACACCATCGATCCGAAAGACAGAATTTGGTAAATAACTGTCTTTGATGCTTAAACAACTAAAGCACTCGGTTCCGCATATTGTTCTACAGACAACAGCTTCAATTGAATATAATTGGATTACAATGGGCAGACAGGAATAGATTCAATAACAAGGTAATATGTTACAGACGTTACATCGTCTGTTCAATAATCTGAGTTCGAGTCTCAAGGAGGGTACTAAAAGGAACGAAACTTTGTCCATGGAACAGACATGGCCATGTTGCCAAGAAGCTTGCGTTGTCATTACATAGCGCCATGTTCGCTTTGACTGCAAAGGAACTTCGGTGTCTTCTACTATACCTTTGGTTACGTTACGAACATTCGGTAGATCGAAATTGTAAGGAAACCCGTGGTAGGCGCAGGAGTGGCTGTGTGGTAAGTAGCTTGCTTACCAACCACATGGTCCCGGGTTCAGTCCCACTGCGTAGCACCTTAGGCAAGTGACTTCTACTAAAGTCTCGGGCCGACGAAAGACTTGTGAGTGGATTTGGTAGACGGAAACTGAAAGAAGCCCGTCGTATATATGTATGTATATATATATGTAGGTGTGAGTATATGTTTGTGTGTCTGTGTTTGACCCCCCCCCAAAATCGCTTCACAACCGATGCTTGTGTGTCTACATCCCCGTAACATAGCGGTTCTACAATAGAAACCGATAGAATAAGTACTAGGCTTCCAAAGAATAAGTCCTGGGGTCGATTTGCTCGACTAAAGGCGGTGCTCCAGCATGGCCGCAGTCAAATGACTGAAACAGGTAAAACAGAGAGAAATATATATATATATATATATATACATATATATACCGGTATTTTGAACGGTTTAAGTTGTACTGGTGGTAAGTTTGCAAGCGATGTAAAGTAGAGGTACTGAAGTGTTTTGAGAGTAGGTTACGGGTAATGACTACAAAATATAGTGGTTTTACATGTAAACGAAATTTCCTGCCAGAAACAGCCATATATATGGTGTAAGGAAATTGAAGGAAGACGTTGAAACTTCCTGTCTTGAGTTTATTTTATTCAACAGCAAAGGGGAATATTTTTTTTTTTTTGAGAGATAATGTAACAAAAGCCGCCTTTATTTTTTCTTTCCACATAACCTACGCAAAAACTAACAGTGAATAACGTATAAAGTTAACCTGGTATGGAGAATTCTGAATGATACGTATAGATTTTGTCAGAGTCCTGGGATTCGAGACAGTAATGTCCAGGAGTTAATGATAATTTGCTGAAAAGCAAAGTATGATTCGATAAATTTGTCGAGAATTTCTAGCGTAGGTACTCTATGGAGCTAATTCAGTAGAAGTGATAAGTGCAGAGGTTTGGGGTCAGTCGTTGAAATTATCTCACACAATGTTAGTATACGTAAAGTATACTAGCCATCTCAATACGGCTAACCACAAAGGGTGGGTGTTACTGAAGCTTTTAGCCCCAGGAGATCATCGACTCCCGCTGGCTTTAGTGTGTCTAAAGCCAGCTGGAGACGATGATCTCCTGGGGCTAAAAGCTTCAGTAACACCCACCCTTAATGGTAAGCCATATTGAGATGGCTAGTATACTTTACGTTGTCGAGCGCTTACTGTTTACACCTCGTTCAGAGATTTATTAATGTTAGTATAATATCTCTAAATAATGGTTTCAAACGTTGGCACAAGGCGAGCAAGTCTAGAGGTGGGGAGGTCGTTTACATCAACCCCAGTGCTTGACTGGTACTTATTTTATCGATCTCGAAAGTACGAAAGGTAAAGTCAACCTTGGCAAAATTTTGACTCAGAACGTAAAAACGGGCGAAATGTTATTCAACATTTTGTCCAGTGTGCTTACGATTCTGCCAGCTCGCTGCATTAAATCTAAATATAATCTCATCAGGTTACTTCGAGTCGTGGTTTTTATTCTCAGTAATAGTCGTTTCACGTCCCTTTTCACTGCTTATAACATTTGGTAAGTCACAGTATGATGATAGGTGAGCTTTCGTCCTGTGATATGAATTTAGACGTAATAAACGTGGAGTAATATTTACTAGCGAATAAGAAAAGCTGCTGTATTAAGTGTACTGAGATATTTAGTTATACCCCTAATACATTTGAGTCCATATTAGACATGAATCAAGGTTCACTTCAGTACAATAAGTCCCAAATAACAAACTAGATATTTATTACACTGTTCTAATATTATAGAGAAATTGCATCAAAGTAAAACTGACTTCGCTATCCTTTCATGTGCCTCTACAATAAGCATTCAGTTGAACTGGGGCTGAACAATATACGTTCTTGTGTTTCTCTATTCTATCTTCCAATAATCCCCTTCTCTTTTCTGGCCATAAATTCACTTTCTCTTCTCCCAATTTTCACCTACATCGCTCCACCATTCAAAGAAACACCCCGTCAACAACACTATAGATTCGACTTCTAACAAAACAAAACCACAGTCTGATAACGACAAGTAAACCGAAACTTCTAAGTCAGTATCACTATTCACCGTGCAAAAATTAATAAACATGATTCCCACCTAAAACGTATTGAGTCATCCCTCAACTTAATCTTCAGTTGTTTTTATATATAGCTTTACATAAAAAACAAACATTAATATCAATGAAAATGTTTAAACATTTATGTATGTAAGTATACGTATGTATGTATATATGTATATACGTATGTATGTATGTATGTACGTACGTAATTATATGTTTGTGTTAGTAATTAAATGGAAGGAGAGGAAATAACTTGAGATTTATCAAAATTGAAGGAAAAAATTTCTTTGAATGTATTTTATACACCTATTAAAAATTCTTTGATATATTTTTTGTACTTCTTGCCTCTCCGTAGGAAATATCAAATTCTTGAAGAATATTAAGATAAGGAAAAATGTTGTTGAAAAACATTTTTTTGCCGCAAACATTGAATAACAAAATTTGTGATAATGTTGTAAATTCCTCACACTATTATATCGATACATTAGACGGGAGAATAAACCTTCATTGAAGTCTTTAGCGATTGTTTTGAAAAACAAAGTTGAACAGAATATTGAAATAAGAAGACCAGCATTTCATTTCTATGTAATCTACCCAGTTTGATAACAACAAAAGACTTTATTTTGAAAGGAACATAATAATGATAGCGTAAAATTCTGCGCTAAACTTAAATGATTTTGGAAAATTAATAAACTAAAACAGTGAGACAAAAGAAATAACCACGCGCTGGTATGCAACACAAAATTATTGTTTCTCCCGTTTAATGAGTTTTTGTTCTCTCACTTTAAGTGATGAAACTTTTAATTATAACACAATGGTTTTGTGTTTATTTGTTTAAATGAAAAATGGATGTGTTTCAAACAAATCAGGAAAAACATCTTCATCAGCTTGACGAAGGGTTGGTTCTAAACAGCCGCTAGTCCAGCAAGAAACAACAGCCAAATTAAAAACTATGCTTTTGTGACAGCTCATATCACGAAAGCCAACACAAACCATGGAAGTGAAATACAACATGAACTGCATCACGAAATACAGCATGAATCATGCGGTCGTTCGATTTGCTAGACATCGTAACTAAATCTTTGTCAAATGATACAGCACTGTCTTACGAAAGGAATTACAACCGTGTTTCGTTTTCTGCTACCACAACAGCTCCTTTATAGGATCCAGTTAGCTGAAGACATCATCAGGAGGAACCACGTCCGGTTTCGGACCCTACTCTTCTACCGTTTTGACGTTCGGAGGTGTCTTCAGCTCTGGTGTTGAGTGCATGTCTTCTTTCTTCTTTCTTCTGTTCCCTGGCCTCTCCGATGTATCGTCAGAGAGTGTCAGCCGGTGACTGACTGACTTGTCAAAATTTTCCCTTTAAATACCTGCCGCTAGACTCCAGCAGAAAGCCCCAGCAAGTTGTCATGTGACACTGTCTCAACTTTAACTGACCAATGAAGTCGCGTAGTCTTAGCCCACGCATTCTCTAAACGACCGTCACCTCTCAGTCAGCGAAGCTAATTCAGTGTCTGCTTGTTTCACCTAGTCATCTTATTTCCCGCCGGCATGTTTGGTTGACGAGGAGAAATATTAAATGATCACGTTTGGAATGACTGATGATGCTTCGAAAAATGCTGGTCGAGGGTTAAATAGCACATTTATTTTAATATCTACTGAAGCATAGTTAAGCGTCCGGTGAAGCAAGAGGAAATAAACTAAGATTAAGACTAAGAAATTACAATATTCGCAAAATTTATATTTTTACTTATTTGCTACAACGACAAGTAGACATGTTTTGCTATATTTGGCGTCATAAGAAATCATATCCTCACTCTGTTCAAGATTTCCGAGTATCACTAAGTAATATAGATATATATATATAATATATATATATATATATATATATATATATATATATATATATATATATATATATATATATATATATATATATATATATATATGATTGATTGATTGATAAAAGAAGGCTTCGAACAGGCAGATTCGTTAGCATGCCGGGTAAAATTCTTAGCGGTATTTCATTCGGCTTTACGTTTTGAGTTCAAATTCCGCTGAGGTCGACTTTGCTTTTCAGCCCTTTCGGAGTTAATAAAATAAGTAACAATTGACCTCAGGGCTTATGTTCTCCCCTGAAATTGTTTTCCTTTTACCACCATTTGGAACCAATATAACGATCAATATAGTATTCTTTGCATTGCCTCCGCATGAATTCAAGAATTATGCATTAAATATGGAAGGAACTCAAAAACATGATTGAAATTGTTGCCATAATACTATCTTATACGGGCACAGGTTCTGAACTATAATAATGATTCCAAATCATGATGGAAGGTCTGGAATTTTAGAAGGGGCTAAGTCAACTACATCAACCCCAGTCCTTAAGTGGTATAGATATTATAAGGCGGCGAGCTGGCAGAAACGTTAGCACGCCGGGCGAAATGCTTAGCGGTATTTCGTCTGCGTTACGTTGTGAGTTCAAATTCCGCCGAGGTCGACTTTGCCTTTCATCCTTTCGGGGTCGATAAATTAAGTACCAGTTACGCACTGGGGTCGATGTAATCGACTTAATACCTATGTCTGTCCTTGTTTGTCCCCTCTGTGTTTACCCCCTTGTGGGTAATAAAGAAATAGGTATAGATATTATCAACCCGGAAAGGTGTCGTCGATATATACATACATATGTATGTACATATGTGTTTCTTTTCTGTACGTACGTACGTACGTACATACATACATACATACATACATACATACATACATACATACATACATACATACATACATACATACATACGTGTGACAAGAAACATTTACAGGCCGTTTTCTTTCGACCGTGATTTAATCTTAAAATCTAAGGTTACATCACAGAGGTTCTCAACCATTTTTTTTTATCTATGAATCCCTTTGATTGCCATTTTATTCCGATGGACCCCATAGCCATTCGATGTTGAAAAGCTAGTTTTATAGAAACTTCTTTCAAAATACTCATTTTGTTTTTCACACAATAACATGTTTTGGTTGAACTATATAAAATGGTCGAGAAAGAAACCCAGCTGTTTCTTGCAATACATACAAATGCGTACATTTAAATCAAACCTGTTTTAAGGT
>NC_042999.1:333955-348955 GCF_006345805.1 Octopus sinensis | reverse complement strand
ACATTAGATAAGATGATGGTTTCTGTTTATCTCCGGTACAGTATTGCTTGGGAGGATCTCTGATAACAATGACTAATCATTATAATGAGCTCATCGTTGTTTTTGCTTTAAGAGAAAAAGGTTATTAACAGAAGATAATTGGCTTCTATATCTATCAATTCATTCCTCCAGGTAGATGTTCTTTAATTGGTACATGGAAAGATATTTTACACATGTAGGATTAGATAGAAAAATGTAGATAAACGACAGAAAATGGAATGAACAACATTCTCTATTTTAAATCTCAACAATTCTTTCGACACACTTTTACACGTGTTGTACGTTGGTGAGATGCTGTGTTATTATTATCATTCATCCAAGGATGTTAAGAGGGACATACTCAAGTAATTGTTTAAATGCGTGTTTCCTTAGATCTTCTTACCATTTCACTTAGAGTGAGGATGCATACCCAAGCTGAAACGCCATTTTCAAGAGATTATATTGTCTTTGTTATGTTAAAATCATCCTTCAATGCATCGCAGTCCGACGATGGCTTAACTCTCAATAATATTCCTGCTTAAGAATAATATATGTATGTATGTATGTATGTATGTATGTATGTATGTATGTATGTATGTACGAGACAGATGAGTGACAACCTGGCCACTGGTGGTGGTGTTACACACCATACTAATCATATCTGTCAGGCATGTGGAAGAGAGTGTAATTCGGCAGGAGGACTTAAACGACATGCAAAGGTACATGAAGCCCAGTTACACATACAGCCGGCTATTACCGGTAAAGGTTTTAGCTGCCAATTCTGTACAAGATATTGTAGATCTTTAGCTGGGCTAAAAAGTCACATTCGATCACAGCACCAGTAACAGTTAAGCTTCGTGCAATGGCCATACTCGATAACGAGGGGGAAGTCATCATGTATGTATATATGTATGTATGTATGTATGTATGTATGTATGTATGTATGTATGTATGTATGTATGTGTGTATGTATTATGTATATAATTTAGATTCTGTTGAATTAGGTACTTAAATTGAGGCAGCTTGTTAGAACGAACTTATTTACACACTCAAACAATATCAGGTGAGCATCAAAATTATTTTTCTCCCGATATTCATGCAGTGTATGCAGATGGTATGATCCAACTTAGTGAATAAACCCGCTCTTGTTTGTTCAGACATATACTTTATATAAAGATACTTTCCAAATACTTCCGAAGTGCAGATTCCAGGGTAGGTGAGTAAAATATAAATGAGTAACAAAGATGTATTAATGTCAATTCATTACGGCCGTTTCGAATGATTCCTTTAATTGATTAATGAAAGCATTGCTTCATTACAAAGAAAACCGTTCTCATCTCATGGCCGCATAGACCTCAAGCAAAAAGGACAAGTTAGATATGTAAACATATTCATATCATCAAAGGAGAGCAAATATTTACAATTATTCCGCTGCTAAAGTTTTAGGCAGAATGATATGAATATATTTACAATTCTAACTTCTCCTTTATGCTTGAGGTATATGCGGTCATATGATGAGAACGGTTTTGTTTGTAATGATATAATGCTTTCATTGATCAACTAAAGGTTTCGCTCGAAACGGCCGTAATGAATTGACAGTTATATGTCTTTGTTACTCATTTATATTGTATGTATATATGTGTGTATGTATGTATGTATGTATGTATGTATGTATGTATGTATGTATGTACGTATGTATGTATGTATGTATGTATATGCCTAAAGGTTAACGGGAAACGGAGAATTACTAGAAAGGAAGAATTTATGATATGGTAATTAATAAGACTTCACTTGTCTCTGTTGCCCAAATATTCATCACAGTCCATTTTTCTGAGTTGATTCTTGTCTAAATTATAGAAATTTTGTTGGGAACATTTACCTTCTATATAAATATATCCCCGTTGGATACAAGGTATTACAGCTGCTGTCTTGATGACACCTATTGAAACAGAAGCATGTGTCCATAGTTCTCCTGAATGTCTCTACACAACGTGATCGTTTCCTCCAATAGCATCTCAGTTTTATAGAATTCTTGCTTCCTGCGATTGTGTCTCCCTCATATTTGGAGATTGCCAATTGTCACTAGGTTAATTGATTTATATTTTCCTGGAATTGCAGATGGTTTTAATAAATCTAAACTTCCTCCTGTCTGGTACTTAATATAAATTCGTTCGTCATCTTTGCCATTCAAATACATGCCCCAAGCCAATTTTTGTGTAACTTGTATAAATACGTACACACACAAGTGTGTGCGTGTATATAAATATGTATATATATATATATATATATAATATATATATATATATATGTGTGTGTGTGTGGTGTGTGTGTGTGTGTGTGGTGTGTGTGTGGTGTGTGTGTGTGTGAGTGTGTGTGTGTGTGTGTATGTATATGTATATATATATGTATGTATATATATATATGTATATATATATATATATGTGTGTGTGTGTGTGTGTGTATGTATATATATATATATATATATATACGTAGAAATATATGTACATATACACGAACATATAATATATATATACACATATATGTATACATATACATATATGTATGTATGTCTCTATATGTGTGTGTGTGTGTGTGTGTGTGTGTGTGCATATCCTAGGTAACATAGCGTTTTAGCAAAAGAAACCGATAGAATAAGTACGAGGCTATAAAAAATAAGTACTGGGGTCGATACATTCTACAATAAAGTTTTTCAAGGAGGTGCCCCAGCATGGCCGCAGTTTAATGACTGAGAAAGTTAAAAGATAATGTGTATGCATGTTTCTATGAGTATATATATTTCTATATGTATGTGCATGTGTGTGTGTGTGTTTGTGTTTATGTGTGTGAATATATACCTGTACGTACGTATATATTTATGTATGTATGTATATACACATGTATGTGTATGTATGCATGTATGTTTGTAAGTATGTATGTATGTATGTATGTATGTACGTATGTATGTATGTATGTATGTATATACACGTGTATGTATATGTATGCATGTATGTTTGTAAGTATGTATGTATATATGTATGTATGTATGTATGTATGTATGTATGTATGTATGTATTTATGTATGTATGTATGTATGTATGTATGTATGTATGTATGTATTTATGTATGTATGTATATACACGTGTATGTGAATGTTTGCATGCATGCATGTATATATTGTTGTACGTATGTATGTATTTATATTTATATTGTCCTTTTGAAAACTTAAAACGTAGTTTTAACTCACAGAACGAAGCGAAAAGAAACAATCTAATATGAGTGCCATTCGAAAGAGATGTGGAACCATTAGATCGAAACTAGATTAACGAAAATAAATGATTCTTTTCCAAAAATGTAGAATCACTCAAAAAATCTTGTCTTTTCAACCAACAAAATGTCTCATAGTTCTGTGTTTTATGTTCTGTTTTTTTCCCCCTTGATTATTAGAAAAATCGATTTTCTTCCCTGCTGCTTAGACAAGCAGGTGCTTTACTTTCGAATGCTGTCAGATGTGGGTGGAATCAGACGAGGAGAATGAATATTTTACAACGAAATTGTTATATAAAATTGACAAGCTCTGAAAACAAATTGCTTATACTTTCGGTGTAACTAGAGCCGGTTTATACATCATATAATACACTGATATTAAAAAATACGAAAGCACTCGAAATTTACTAAATTTACAAACGCTTCGAGCGTAGTAGATACAATGGCTAAGGTACATTTTAAGACTGCTCGAGTTTGCATTATATAAACTTCTGTAATTTTAATTATCGACGTAGGAAAGAAGATAATGTTGTGTGCAACGAGCTTTGAACATAGAATAAAGCTGGTACATGTGTTACAAAGTATTTTCTCGATGTTCTACCGATTTCTCCCTTAAACTGCTCCTTATTTCTGAAGCCTAAAATTCGTCAATTTCCAACGAACTTATTTTCAGTTCCATAAAGCATTTCTTTACACATTCACCAGTCCCTTTTTTGTAGTATACCCTGAATTTTACTCATGTATAGTTTCTCTGTCTCACTTTCTTTCTATACATACCTACCTACCTACACACATACATACATACATACATACATACATACATACATACATACATACATACATACATACATACATACATGCATACACACACACACACGTACATACATACATACATACATAAACACACACGCACGCACGCACACATACATACATACATACATACATACGTACATACATACATACATACATACATACATACATACATACATACATACATACGCACGCACGCCATGTTCTCTGTTTTTTGTCTTAGTTGCCGTACGCTAGCTTTCTTATAAAGGGGTCTAATGCTTTTAGCTTTTTGGGGGACAACCAGATCGAACCGTCTCAAGTGTAACTGACTGAAATGATCGTGACTTCTGTGACTTGGCTGAGGAAAGAAGGCCACGAATGACCCGTCTTTTTTGCCTCTCCTTCTAATTGTTGTTTCTCTTGTCTGCCTCATATAATCTATCTGTCCGAATGTTTTTGTTCCATTTATACATTATATATATGTATAGTAATGTTTGTCGCCACTTCAACGTGGCTGTTCCGTAAGAATAGACGTTACTAACCCCAAGAGGACATTTCCTCTAGCTGGTTAACGATGCAACCTGCATCCGATATATATTATAAGCAGGGGAGCGAACTCCGATCACCTTGTAGCGACAGGACCAGCAGACCAGCCTGGTTTCGGGATATTTCTGCCCTTCCACAGCGCTGGACACCTAATCTGCTACAGATGGCTGTATTTCGCTCATGTTTACAATATGTAGATGTTGAAGTGACATTTGGTTGCTGATCTTGCACTAAGCAAAGCGGCTAGTTATATAATCTCTATAAGAGATGAAAGCAGTAACTGTACTGGCAGATAATGCTTGTCGCCACATCAACATGGCTGTTCCATAGGAACATTCATACATATGTGCGTAAATAATATATATGTGTGTATGTGTGTGTGTCTATATATACATATATGTATATATATATGTAATATAGAAAAAAGTTTTCAAAACAATTTATCAGTGGCCAGCATATTAAAAAATACATTTTAAGGTGAAAATCATAAACAGCTTATAAATAAGGGCAAAAGAAAAAATTCCTATGCCAAATATGCCGAGAAATAGACTTTAAATCGTCAATAATCACATATAATTCATCACCAAATGCACGCGTCTTGAAGCAATCTGACAAAAGCTTTCTTAAGAGTTCTGTTATTACCGAATCGGTCCGATTTCTGAGTTAATTCATAAAGAATTTTCTCATCATCAGCGGTAAATACGTTAAGAAATAGATGCTCTCATTCATAAGTTGCATATATATATATATATAATATATATATATATATATATATATACATGCGTATACACACATATACATAAGTATACATTTGAAAAATGTGTTTGTGTGTTGGTTTTGAGCGACAGAAGCAACGTTACTTCAAAAGAGCTATCTGCATAACATATTTAAAGCAGATACCTCATTGGCTACCTGTTAAAGTGTAGTATTTGCTTCGGCGAAGCACAGAAATATACCAGTAGCTGGTAAGAATTGTCCAGCAGCGGGAGTGGCATTGCAATCAAAGTATTTCGACTTCTTTGGCCTTTTCACTAGCCAGTATCGACTAACAGCCATGCTAAAACAAAATCGGTCATTAACGATATAGAAAAAATGTCACTGAAAGACCACTGATATCGCTGTACAACGGCAGGCTGAATTAAAAATTCGTTATGAGAGACAAAATTATTATTAGTTTAAATTAAGAATCAGTGTATCATACTCAAAGCAGAAATATTGTTGAAATCCTAATAAACTACTGTGTTCGTCTCAGGATAGCATCTTATATGGATGTACAGTATGAAAACAGAAATACATGAGTAGCATGCAAAATTCGCCCAGCAGCAGTTATACGTCTATGAAAGATGTTATGTCTGGAAGAATACCACAGTTTATGGCTTTCAATGATATATATGCTTTAAGTTTGGTATGCAGTTGTCTCTTTTGAACCAATACTGCTTCAGTCGCTAATACTGAATTTTAGATTAACTGCTGGCTAATTGCGGCAACTGATTTTCAATGTTTGTTTCTCTATAATAACAGTTGCTGATTTTATCATAGCATGCCGTTATCAGTGGATACTGATTGCTGACGAAGCGCAAAGAGAGAGAAATGCGCATTTAGTAATGCCACCAGCACAGCTGCGCTATTTTCGTTTACTTCTGATATACCTCTGTGTTTTTAACACTATAGGTGTATAACAGATGCCACCTCGAAGCTAATACCGCAGATTATGTAGTTTCCAGCTATGTATCTGCTCAACGTATGATGTACAGATTGATATACAAACAACATATAGACAGAAGAACAGAGAAAGAAATGCATACTCATGCATGCATGCTTACTCATGTGCATCTCTATATGTTTGTGTGTGATGCGTGAGTGCGTATGTGTACAATTTGTCTCTTATACAATGACTAAAAGTTTAATAGCCCACCCTACCCGAAAGAAAATCTTCACCCATCCTGTATGTATTGTCTTAACATGTTTATCGTTCGTCACTTTAATTCCATTTTCTTACATCGCCTATTCTCTCCTTACCATAATTGACTCACCAGTATCTCTGTTATCATTTACTATTTTTAGCTTTACTTCTGATTGTTTCTGATATATTTCTTCATTTTTCTGAGATATTGTCCATATGTTAAAATTCATTGCCAAGATATTGTTCCTCTCCTTCTATTAGCAACAGTTAAACTTTTTGCCTCAAATTTATTGATTTTCTTCCGCCTTGGGATTTTTTTTCTTTTGTCTGACTTAAAATTTCCCGTGTATAGTTTATCACATACAAAACTGAGTATTACACATAAAACCTCAGACTGGGGTTACATTTTCAGTGCATATCACACAATTAAGTTAACTTCCAATACTTATATAAGAATTATACATAGGCGTAGGAGTGGCTGTGTGGTAAGTAGCTTGCTTACAAATCACATGGTTCTAGGTTCAGTCCCACTGCTTGGCACCTTGGGCAAGTCTCTTCTACTATAGCCTCGGGCCGACCCAAATCACTGTGAGAGGATTTGGTAGACGGAAACTAAAAGAAGCCCGTCGTATATATATTTATGTATATATATATATATATATATATATATATATATATATATATATATGCGTGTGTATATGTTTGTGTGTCTGTGTTTGTACCTCCTGTATCGCTTGAGAACCGATGCTGGTGTGTTTACGTCCCCGTAACTTAGCGGTTCGGCAAAAGAGACCGATAGAATAAGTACTAGGTTTACAAAGAATAAGTCCTGGCGTCGATTTGCTCGACTAAAAGGTGGTGCTCCAGCATGGCCACAATCAAATGACTGAAACAAGTAGAAGAGTAAAAGAGAGTAAGGGCGTATATACACAGACAATAACCCTTTTACTTCACTATTTGTACTGATCTAAGATCTCTTGTACATTTAACGTCAAAAACATAATAAATAAATATAAGAGAGGCGAACGTTCGTCTAAGCAGCGGCCAGCAAAAGCGTCAGGTGCATTTTGGCCTTTCTGGATCTTCTCAATGGCGTGCACTCACAACCATCACACCCTCAGATGAGAAATCGTCGTCTCTGGTAAAAGGAAAAGTGAATAAATCTTTCATTGATGTGGCAAATGTCCACCCGCTTATACGCAATATCCGGTATACGCAATATAGTCATTAATTAAAATAGTCATATATGTGTCATACTTAATTTTTTCTACTATAGACACAAGGCTTGAAATTTGGGGGAGGGGGATAGTCGATTTCATCGACCGCAGTGCGTAACTGGTATTCATTTAATCGACCCCGAAAGGATGAAAGACAAAGTTGACCTCGGCGGAACTTGAACCTAGTACGTAACTCAGACGAAATACCTATTTCTTTACTACCCACAAGGGGCTAAACAGAGAGAGGACAAACAAGGACAGACAAACGGATTAAGTCGATTATATCGACCCCAGTGCGAAACTGGTACTTATATAATCGACCCCAAAAGGATGAAAGCCAAAGTTGACCTCGGCGGAATTTGAACTCAGAACGTAACAGCAGACGAAATACCTATTTCTTCACTACCCACAAGGGGCTAAACACAGAGAGGACAAACAAGGACAGACAAACGATTATATCGACCCCAGTGCGTAACTGGTACTTAATTTACCGACCCCGTAAGGATGAAAGGTAAAGTCGACCTCGGCGGAATTTGAACTCAGAACGTAGTTAGGGGCGAAATACCGCTAAGCATTTGGTCCAGCGTACTAACGATCCTGCCAGCTCGCCGCCTTATGTGTCATACTTAAATGTATACACACTGTCGATAGGTCAGTTACGGCAGAATTTGTCTTGTGATAAGACTTGCATACTTGGTGATATTTATTGTGGTTTTAAACATGTTATCTCATGACAAATATTGCAGTAAGTTGCCTATCAGATACTGTTATACATCGCTGGTCACAATGCACTTTACATCGTATTTTCGAACGCTAGGCGAGTAAGCCTAGCCACTCCGAACGCTAGGCGAGTAGGCCAACATTCTCCAGCACCACCACCACATCGGAATGCTACTCAATCGCAGGGCGTACCCATTTAAAGCTGAGTGGACTGGAGCAACATGAAAGGTTGTGTTTTTGTTCAAGAACACAACGCGTAGCCGGTCTGGGGATCGAAACCAAAATCTTGCGATCGTGCGTCCAACGCATCTAACCACCAGGCCACGCACCTGCGCCCTTTTTTCATAAACAGGAGAATAAATGCAACCAATGAAATGCCAATAATTTTGTAATATAATTTTTGTGATAATAAACGACAGTGGTCGTTTCGACTAATTCCATATTTCTTACGTATTTTATGGTCTTGTATTCTTTTAATTGTTTCAGTTGACTGAGGCCATGCTGGGGCATCACCTTGAAGAATTTTAGTCGAATGAATTGGCCCCAGTGCACACAAAAAGGTCACTGTCTTTCATCTCGATCGTTACATTCTTCCTTAAAACTCTTTTGAGTCTTACTTGCGTTACCCTGGCCTCTTCAAGTGCTTTTACTCCACTCCACACCCTTGTTCCCCATCCAAATCGATCAGAAGCAAGTGACTTCATAGTATTCATTATGCCGTCCTTAAACCTTTTTTTACATATCGTTTTGTTTTTTTGGAAAAACATAAATTCGGAGAAGAAGCACACTCTGAAGAGTAGAGCAGTCTATATTTATTACTGGTGAAGGCCGGTTTATAAGGTTACCCAGGGTTTCTCGTCATAAAGGATACCTTTAGGGCCTATCTTCAGACCCAAAGATCTGTTGGTCCATGGCCTCTTTAGAATAGGGAAGGGAAAACGATACTGATATAAACAATGGGGATTATAAACAACGAGGGAAACGATACATTGTATATATCTGTATCATTCTACCTCCCTATGTTAAAGAGGCCATAGGATAACAGATCTTAGGGTCTGTACCCTTTATAACGAGAAACTCAGGGTAATACTATAAATCGGCCTTCACCAGTAATAAATAAATAAATGAAGATATATATATATATATATATATATATATAGCTGAGTGTGTGTATGCGTGTGTTTATGCGTATATGTGTAAGTGTATGCGTTTGCGGGTGCATGTGTGTATGTGTGTGTAGCGGGGTTGCACAGTTAATATGATGAAATTATGAACCATGGCCCTTCTATTCCGCTGTCATATTCATTCAGTCGTTTCGACTCTTACCTTTGAAAAGAAAATTTTCCACATCTAATTCCCAGATATGTCACGCTCTCGAGAACGGTTAAGTTATATGATAACGTTTTAACTGATATTTTTCCTTTCCTTAAGCTTTATAATTAGCTTTCTACTTTGATCTATTGTATAGATTGCTCGTATAAATATATGTATATATACATATATTTACATATGTGTATATATATATATATATATAAAACGTATGTATGTGTACATGCATATATAATATAACTCTTTATATATTAGATTAATAAACAACTTCACACAAATAAGTATACATGCATACATATGTATATGCGTATGTATACATAAATTGAGATATACATACATACATACACACACATATATATATATATATATATATATATATATATATATATATATTATATATATATATATATATATATATACTTTGAAAAGGATGCATGACGTTCGATCATATAATGATATATATAATATAAATATAATAATATTATTTATATTATATTATATATATATATATAGTTGTTTGTTTGTATATACTCACACAACCACACACCTATACGTGTGTCTATATGGATGCCGGCATGAATATGTAAATATATGTAAATATGCGTGTGTATTTGTGTGTGTGTGTGTGTTAGAGTGTAGTTAGCAATAAATATTCTTATCAATGTATAAATATGCGTGTATGTATAGACGTATATGTTTATACATGTAAGCATGTTAAGATATACAGATATCTGCATACCTTTAGGCATATGTGCGAATAGATAGATAGATAGAGAGAGAGAGAGAGGAAGTGAGAGAGGTAGGTAAGTAGGTAGGTAGATAGGTAGCTAGGTGAGCAATTAGGTAGATAAATAGATAGATAAATAGATAGATAAATAGATAGATAGATAGATAGATAGATAGATAGATAGATAGATAGATAGATAGATAGATAGATAGATAGATAGATAGACACATAAACCCTTCCCTCGTGGCAGGAATATTCTATAAGCTACTTTACTTATCCGTCATTGATTGCTTCTTAGAATTCATTCGCCTAATTCCAATAATATTCTTTCGTTATGATCCACCAACATCCAACGAAGAGTCGCTTTATATAATCATAGAAATGGGAAACCTCCTCTTATTGATTGCATTTCAGCAGAAACGCTCATAATGACTCTACGTTATATAAACAGACCAATACCTGTTGCCAAGCGGCGATGGTTGGGCCAAACACAAACACAAACACAAATATACACACGCTGATATATATATATATATATATATAGTGTAGGAATTTACAAAAAAATTAGACGAAGACGGGTGTGTAAACAACAAACAGCTGTATTAGTTTAACGCTCGGGAATTGAGAAAGTCTTTTATGTTTCGAGCCTACGCTCTTCGACAGAAAGGAACACAGAAATAAACAGAGAGAGAAAAATAGAAAATAGAAAATAGAAAAAGTTTTAGTGGCTAGCGATCTATCATGGCGAAAGTCTTTCGTCTGCAAAATTCCGTGCCAAAGCATTGGTCGGGCCCAGACTATTGCAGAAAGCACTCTAAGATCTATACAGTAAGACTGGACGCGTAACTAGGCAATTACAAACCGAACTTCTGAACCACACAGTATTTCTTGCGCCTATGTGCCCCCATACTTCTTTCCAAATTGAATTTATATTTCTGTCATTTTGTAAAATAACTTTTGAAGGAAAGTGATATTCACTTGAAAAAGTTTCGATTCGTGAACACCATCAAGAAAAATCTAATCACGGTTTAAGTGGGGCTTGGTGGTTATGAAGCTTGCTTCCCAACAACATGTTTCCGGGTTCAGGCCCACTGCGTGGCATCTTGAAATAATATCTTCTACTATATCCTCGGGTCAACCAAAGCCTTGTGAGTGGATTTGGTAGGCGGAAACTGAACGAAGCCCATCGTATATGTATGCGTGTGTGTGTCTCTGTTTGTCCCTACACCATCACTTGACAACCGATGTTGGTGTGTTTACGTGTCCGTAACTTGGCAGTTCGGCAAAAGTGACCGATAGAATAAGTACTAGGCTTACGAAGAATAATTATTTACATTATTTACATTTGACGGATATTTGTCCGTGTTCGATTCCAATCAGTTATTATTATTATTATTATTGAGTGAGAGAGCAGTTCATGCCATCAAAGTGACACTGGGGTAAAATATACGAAGCCCAATATACCCATCATGACTACCCGTCTGATAAGGGTACACCAGGCACATGCATCACAACCATATGTGCGCGACATGGTGATCTCATATCAAGATAAACAGCGCATGACCTTGCAGGTGGGGCCCAGTTAGAATTTTCTTCAGGTTGAGTAGCCCATCCCGCTCAAATGGTCCCTGAATAAGAGTTGTTTAAGGATGTTGAAAGAACCACCAATGTTTCCAGAGGTGAACTATTCAAACCCCAAAGAATCCCTCTCAACACATGGCTATGATGCTCCCCCATTATTATTATTATTATCATTATTATTTTATTATTATTATTATTAATATAATAATAATAATAATAATAATAATAACATCGAAAAATACCTTAGGAATGAGAACCCAGATGTTGCTGATGCGTATACTAAAAATAAATGTGAACAACCAGGCGCAATGTGAAACCAAAAAGGAAAAATTTAATCGTCACTAAGTGTGACTAAGGATGCCGAAGCAACTGTATTGCTAGAAATAAGAGTTAAAATATTCATAATGTTTCTATCACACGACGCGTCACTTTGCGCAGGTATTTTCAACTCTATCCTCGAGCTGACCAAAGCGTTGTGAATGAGTTTGTTAGGCAGTCGTGAATGAATCTGAACTTGGTAAGCGTTGTGAATGAATCTGAAAGAATAGTGTCGTACATGTGTGTGTGTGTGTGTGTGTGTGTTTGCGTATTTGTGTCCGTGTTTCTCCACCGTCACCAACTAACAACAGGTTTTGGTATGTTTATGTCCCTATAACTTAACAGTTCGGCAAAACAGACCGTTAGAATAAGTAGCACACTTTAACATTATAAGTACTGGGGGCGATTCGTTCGATTAAAATTTTTTAAGGCAGTGCACCAGCATGGCCGCAGTCTAAGGACTGAGACCAATAACAGATAAACTATAAAAAGCACGATGTATACGTAAGCATAGAGACACACATAAACACAAACATATAATGTATAAATATTTACGTATACACACATACAAGTATAAAATATATACGTGTGCATGTGTGTGTGCGCGCGCGTGTGTATGCGTGCGTATGTGTGTGCGTATGTGTGTATGTATATATATTTATACGAGGAGTGTATGAGAAATCTTGAGCCTTGAAGTCTTGTGCTTTCATTAGAAGTCTTGTACCATGTTTTGCTTTTTTGAGACTCAAGAGTTTTCATACACCCCTCGTGTGTGTTTGTGTATATATATATATATATATATATATATATATATATATATATATATATATATACATACATAAGGGTGAAAAATTGAATATCAATTTCATTAATATCAATTTAAAACCTGTGGTCTAGCATATAGAAAAATCTGAAGATTCAGAAAAATTATATTACATACATATAAGGGGGATGACCACTAGGTGGACATGCATTATTCTAGAGGTAGACCCCATATGGTTTGACCACTAAGAAAGGAATGTTCTCAATAAAATTTAGCAGGCGTATGGGTGTCCATTTAGTGGTCATCTCTCTTATATATATATATATATATATATATATATATATATATTAATAAATGAAATAAAACATATGCATATATATAAACATATATGTACGTACCTACCTCTACATGTACATATACACGCATATATGAGTACAGGACACCAAAGGGATGTCGAACACAAAGAGAAACGAAAACATAAACACAAACCAAAGGAACTGGACATTTTTTAAAAAACAACAAAAAATGGAGTACAGGACAATTAACACAAAGAAAAAACCCCTTCTTCAGTCGCTATGGTTTCATCTACTCTACGTTTCGAAGGATAAAAGCGAGACGTATCTTCGACAAGAAACTTTCCTTCCTGCGAAAAGCAAATCAATTAAAATTCTGAGATCTTTTCACAGAGGGGTAAAAAATGGTAAAAAAATGGTAAAAAAACAGGACAGTAACGACAGTATAAAAATATAAACAGTAAAAGACAGGACAGGGAAAAACAAGATAAGAAGGGCTGTTGACGCCGAACGAAAAAAGTATTGCAAACGCAGAATTTTTTGTGTGAACGACAGGTGAGCAGGAAGAATGTCGTCCAGTTAACTTGAAAGGCCAGGCCAGAAAGACAGTCAGAGCGGAAGTATCGTCACGGGTGGACGACGGGAAGGGGGGAGGAGGAGCAAGAGGAAGGGAGAGAAGAAGGGGAATGGCTGCGAGGAAACCATGAAGAATGGTTGGGGGGAGAGAGAGAGTGAAGAATGAGAGAGAGAGGAAGAGACAAGTTAAGTAGAGGAAAAAGAAAATCAAAGAATAAGGATGGGACAGAAAGGTGAAGAGTGCGCGTCAGAGTTAATATCAAGACCAAAACTATACATATATATATATATGTATGTATACATACATTCATATACGTATCATATATATATATATATATACATAAATACACATACATGAATATATAATTACAAGTACATATATGTATATATATACATTTATATATGATATACGATATATATATATATATATATATATATCTATATATATATATATATCTATATATATATATATATATAATATATATATATTAAATGCTGAAATAGAATAAAACATCTAAGCACACAAGGAAATACAAATGTAATATGCTTCATAAATTGTATACCTATGAATGCCTATATCATATTATACCTCTATGTACAAGTCTGCGTGTGTAAATAGTATGTTTAAAATATTAAATATTAAAGTTATGAAAAGAAAAAGTTACACAATAAACATTTTCATCGTTGATGTACACCACTCTGAGTTTTTCAAAGCATTGATACGTGAAAATAGGACATTTCTAAAGATTATGAATATTTTAAAAGTGTTTTTATGCTCTATTATATTGAAATATTTTTCCTTTGCTTTTTCTCATATAATAAACACACAAGAACAGGCAGGGATGCGTTGCTAGAGCAGCTAGCATTCCAAATCATATACTTAAATGCCTACATATCTCAGTGATATTCACAGACGTATGAACCAACGTATTAAATTAAAATGTGTGCGGGCA
>NC_042999.1:316455-331455 GCF_006345805.1 Octopus sinensis | reverse complement strand
CCATATTTATTTGAATCTAAATTGTTTTTGTATGTATGTATATATGTATATATATAATATATATATATATATATAATATATATATATATATATATATATTAATAAACTGGTGGTGGTCGAAATAGTACAGAAGTAAATCTGAGACATTTCAATTTAGAAAGAATGTAATAAAATCACTTAAAAATTATACAGGGAAAATATAGAATATTACCGGTTTCGATGATGAATCTCATCCTATCAAATATTAGTAAAAAATTATAAAAGTCTGAAGGAAAAAACAGTTTATTTTCTGCTTAATGGGACAGAAAGATTTTGTTTAATTTTTACATATGATGATTAAAATACAGGTATATAGTGGGCTATAAACACTGACACACACACACATACACGCATACACACACACACACACACACTAGGTTACTATAGTTGAGCATTGCTCTAGTAGAGGTATGCGAAGGTGTATTGAAAGTTCCTGGCTTGGAGTAAAAAGAAATACAGGAAGATCAGTTGATTATGGGTTTTTTCAACATATTCCCCTCTCAGATTCGAATCCAGGTAAAAAAAAATGTCACGGAAAAAATAAGGTATGGTAATAAAATCACAGGGATTTTGTCCAGGGGGTTTTATCTGAGGGTTTTTTTCCTTGGAGATTTTTGTCCGGATCCCATAAATTAATTGTCACTTTTGTTCCTGTGACCTTTTTTCCTAGCCAAAATTGTGACTTTATTACTGCGACTTAATTACCGGTCACCTCAGAGATTCACGCCCCTTCAGTTCTTTCTAAGCCGTATAAAAGAACTCGGATGGTTAAGCCTCCAGCTAGGCCTTTCGCGATAACCTTAAAGCCAGTAATTTTCAGTCACACCCTACTATCGTATATGCCTGCGCACCTACAAAGATTGAAATCATACACATGCGTTCATATATATATATATATATAGTTATATTTCGAGATGTTCATTTTTTCCTGCCAAATAAATACACGCAAAAAAGAAACACCATCTCGAAATATAATATCAGTTTCAATACACGATTTCAGATCAGGAATTTTGGAAAAATATTTCATAAACCTATACATATATATATATATATGTATATTTACGTACGTACGTACATACATACATACATACATACATACATACATACATACATACATACATACATACATACATACACCGTTTCTTTGTGGATGACTTAAAACTTAGTGCAACGAATATGCATGAGATGAAAAAGAGCCTTACCCCAGTTACAACATTCTCAAAGGATGTAGGATTGGAGTTTGGTCAGGATAAATGTTTTTATATGGTTGAGAAAAGGGGGAAAACTATAAACCAGACTAGGAACATCAATGATTTGACTGTTTCGCCTGTATCTGATGAGGAATGTTCCCCTGTATCTGATGAGGTATCTAGGGGTGGATGAAAACATATCTTACAATGGCACCTGTAACAAAATACGTGTCACTAAAAAATATTACACCCGAATAAAGAAAATTTGGACCTCAGAACTTTCTGCATTCAATAAAACAGTGACCCACAATGTGTTTGCAGTGCCAGTACTTATACCAAAATTTGGGCTGCTTGATTGGACGCTTGATGAGATCGAAGCCATTGATATGAAAACCCGAAAAATACTAACAAGTACACATAGTTTCCATATAAACAGTAACGTAAACCCCTACCTAAAACGAAAACAAGGCGGCAGAGGCCCAAAATGCCTTTGAATGTCGCATTATAGCCCTTCGGCAACATCTTTTAACCACCAAATATCGAAGAGCGTTCCTTGACCAAGTTTGCATACGTGATGCTGATAACATTATAAGACTTGGAACGCAGCTCCTTAAGCAACACTCTTTGTCCTATAACCTAGAATGCATGCCCAAAGAAGTCGCTTTGTATCACCCGATGAAAGGATCAGCCTATATGAGCAGAAGACTATTCATGGATATGTTAGTAGAAAGCTCCGTCATGATAGTAACATCGATCATCAAAGCAGTTTATCATGGACCAACAGCCGGATTACTACCTACCACTTTGCAATCCTGGAACAGGTAATATCAACCAGGTACTTGATGCACAAAAGGGATAGAGAGAAAAGCCGTAAAATGTGACAACCGACGCAGGCTTTGTGGAGTCCACGCTCAAGATATCAGCCACCTCATAAGCAATTATCCGAAAATGACATCACAGTATTATCTTACCGATGTGACATGACGTTGTAGCTAGGACATTATTGTTGTTATTATTATTATTATTATTATTATTATTATTATTATTATTATTATTATTATTATTATTATTATTATTATTATTCAGTAGTTTTATTTTTATAGCGTGCTTTCACTTCACTACCGAGCGCAGCTCTGTGTGCCTTAGGTATGTGCTGTGATTTGTTGTGATGCTCTGATGGTTATTGAATGGAAAGTGTTCTGCGTAGGATGTGTGCAGTGCCTAGTAGTGCAACTTTCTGTATGTTATATGTGTTTGTAAGTCCTGGTGTTTTTGTTATGTATTTGTCTGAATATTTTTTTATCATGCCTAATGGACCTACTATGATAGGAACTGTTTCTGTTTTTAGATTCCACATTCTGGTTACCTCTATTTTCAGGTCTTTGTATTTTGAGAGTTTCTCCATTTCTTTTAGAGACACGTTGTCATCTGCCGGTATTGATACATCAATTAGAAAGCATTTTTTTCTTCATGATCTCTGACAACTATATCTGGTCTATTGGCCTTAATTTCTCTATCTGTGTGTATCGGCATATCCCAGTGTATGGTTGCTTTCTCGTTTTCTGTGACCTTTTCTGGTGTGTGCCTATACCATCTTTTTTCTGTTGTTATTCCATAATGTTGGCATAGCTTCCAATGTATGTAGGTTCCAACTCTGTCATGTCTGTGAATATATTCCTTCTTAGCCAGGACTGGGAAGCTAGAGATAATATGATTTATTGTTTCTTGTCCATCTCCACATATTCTGCAAGGCAACGAGCTGGCAGAATCGTTGGTGCGCTGGACGAAATGCTTAGCGGTATTTCGTCTGCCGCTACGTTCCGAGATCAAATTGCGTCGAGATGGACTTTGCCTTTCGTCTTTTCGGGGTCGATTAAATAAGTACCAGTTGCGCACTGGGATCGATATTATCGACTTAGTCCGTTTGTCTGTCCTTGTTTGTCCTCTCTGTGTTTAGCCCCTTGTGGGTAGTAAAGAAATAGGTATTTTGTCCGTCGCTATGTTCTGAGTTGGAGTTCAAAATAAGTACCAGTTAGTCACATTTCCCAAAATTTCTGGCCTTGTAATTTTGTAAAGATTATTATTATTATTATTATTATTATTATTATTATTATTATTATTGTTGTTATTCTTTCTGATAAATTCCTTCTTTTCTATGAACTAGCAATAAAGGTCGAGTTGTTTTATAAACAAAGCCGTATTTTCATTTACGTAGCTTATTTTTCCCACTTTTCTTTCTCCATCTCTGAAATATATTCCAGCTACGCATTTTAAGATGTATACTTGTTAAATCATTTCCTACACGAAAATATTTGTGTTTTTTCCTTTTTTTTCCCCACGATCTATCAATACATTTTATTTACCGATGCCAGATTATCCCCACAACGCCTTTTGCTGTAGCGTCAGAAAACACCAACGTATCCCTGCACACAATCATTTCATTACATTATACTTATTCATTGTATATATATATATATATATATATATATCCAATGAATATATATATATGCACACACACACACATATATGTACATATGCATACATATATATATAAGTGTATATGTGTAGGTACATAAACAGATACATATATTCATATACATGCATACACACACATACGCTCATATATATGTATGTACTTATGCATGAATGCATGTATATACATATATATGTATATAGAATACAAAGAAATAACAAAGGTATACAGGTGTCAATTCATTACTGCGTATATATATATATATATATGTATAGTACACCAAATGATGGCGTCGGATTCGTCAGATTAAAAAAAACACAATTATCAAGGCGATAGATTCGCTTTAGTAGCAGGTATCTTTCATTTTTACTACTTCTATCTCGGTCTCCCTTACTTTATGATTGTTCTCTTTCTCCCAGCTTTCTTTACTTTCAACTCCCTTCTTTTTATTTTTTCTTTCTTATCTCTGTTTTTCTTACTCAAAGTGGTCTGTTTCCAACATCATTGCAGCAAAGGGGAAAACCCAACGATTCAATCATCACTGTTGTTTACAGGATCTTTATGTCTACCTGTTTGTTCCACCTTCTTGCTCGTGTTTTTTTTAAGCCTCAGTGATGTGTTTCCCGTTGATTCGATTGTTCTTGCTGCTACAGATCTTCTATTTCTTAAATCTGCATTGCCTTGCCCTGGCTCATCTTAAGGAGATGTGATTGATATTTCTAACATAACGAGTAATAAAGGATAGGGACTTCGTTACTGGTCTTAAAATTTGTAACTTACTCATATAATCATATATATATGTGTGCGTATGTGTCTATGTGCATATGGATGTGTGTATTTATCTATATATAAAACATATATGCATACATATAGATAGATATACACATATGTACATTTAAATATATAAACATATAAACATATATATAAATAATAGGATAGAATATAATATATATTTCTTTTATCTTTTACTTCTTTCAGTTTAAAGGACTGCGGCCATGCTGGTTCTTTTTTCATTAGGGCTCTTTTGCCGAACCTCTACGTAACGAAGATGCAAATAAACCAAACACCGGTTGTCAAACACAAAGACACACACATAGATATATACATACATACATATATATATATATAATATATATATATATATATATATATATATATATATATATATAATTTTATAATATTTATTTACGTAGGTGAATGAATTATCCTATGTTTATCGTCAGCATGGAAAATTTTGTTAACATCTTCGTTCGACTCCATTCTTTCATTTATATATATATATATATATACGCTAATAGAGGGATAACCTCGACTGGATCGCTCATTCTCAGAGATCTGACAGGAAAGTTCTGTATTGGCGCTACACAACAATAACAACACATACCTTGAAACAAGGCATTCAATTCTTACCTGAAGTTCGTTTTTACAAATGATTCTTTAAAGTCTCCTTTGGTTTCCTATTCACCCTCCTATATGCCAATCTCCCATCTTCTCTTGTCTGTTTCTCTTGAGCACTAATAGTTCCTCGACTATTACACACGCGCACACACTTCGCACACGCGTACACACAAACACACACATACATACGCACAGACACATACACACACGCACACACGCGCATGCATACACACATACACACACATACACACACACATACACACATATGTGTGTATAAAAATTTATCAATACCAAAAATAAAATATTTACACTTTCATGAATATATGCTACCGATTTCAATCGTTTTAGTTTGATTTGATCATGTTGTACGAGAAGGGAAAATAAATAGATATAAATTAAATTAATTTTTCATGATATCAGTTTGGGCAGCAAACGTTTCTTACAAAATTTACATAATTGTTCTTGTTGTTTTCCTCTGATAACTGTATCAGTTGCCTCGTTACATATTTAGAGCTATTAAATTTCTTGTCCCTGAGTGTCTCGAATTTTCTATCAATGTTTATGTGGTCTTAGGTGAGCTATTAAACAACCTTATCTCTCCAGTGTCTTGTATAATTTCTCAGCTATTTTGCAGCCACTGAATCAACTTGAAATAATAAAGTCCAGCATTGTAAATTATGGCACATTGATTCGATTATTAAGATAAATATTCTCCTAAAGTTATAAAGTAACGAGGTAGAACTCACTGATACACATTCGGTAAAGAGGTCTCCAGGCTTATGATATATTTACCTGTCTCCGATGATATAGTAGATTGTTTAAGTTATATATCCATGAGGACAATAAATTATCTACAACTGCTACTGTGCAATGCTTCATTCTCCATTATGTATTGAGTATTTGTATTGTATTGTTGATTCCATTAATACGTAGACAAATGTGTATATGTGAGTTTGTGTACACATCTGTATATGTATTGATATAGCATTAAAAGATATTGTATTCGTTACTATCAGGTTTTCCTCCAAATGAATTACTAATAGTATTGATAATAACTATATTTATCAATATTTTCGAAGGGAATCGCGTGATAATGTGAACGTCCATCTTTGATTTATTTACAGACATGCACACAACATACCAATGAAAGGATGGGGTCAAAGGATAAATGAAATAAGTGAACCATACCTTAATACAACATCAGAGAAGGAAGGCTCTCCACAGAATTTACCCGAGGATTCAGAAATTCTTCTCATGATTAAAGCCTAAAGTAATTATATATATTTTCACTCAGAATATTTTGGAGTAAGTCGCCGCTTCCACAAATTCCTTCTGAATTCTGGTATGGTATTCAAATGGATTAGTTCTAGGTACCAACCGAAATTCAAAACTTTGCAACGATACCACGATTTAATCTACCATGAAATACAACCTCTTTGATTACATTTCAGTTACAAGATTAGCGACATTAAGTCTGAAATTATTTGACGTTTCCAGATATAATTTATGACCAATTGTTTAGTATCAATGACCATTTCCTTTACTCGTTACTGCCTTCCAGCAGAGTCTGCGCTTATATTAAATCTCCAAATAATTCAGTTGTGTTTACACTGAGGACGTTTGCCTTAGAAATCTTTTATTTACACTCAGTATATTAGCCTTAGACGATCTTGCGTGTATAGTTATTGTCATTTAAAGATCTACTTTCACTAATTTCTCTCATATACAACTTTCCTGTTCCGATACAACATCTTTGTAAGGTTTGTTGTAACGTAAAAGTCACTAAAATCACACTGACATATACACACTTGCGTGTGCGTGTGTGTGTGTGTGAGTACGTGTGTGTGATTGCGCATGTAATGGGTGATCCTGTAAATGATGCGGTTTTATTTTATTCTTATTTTATTTTTCAAAATTGAGATAAATTCTTTTTTAATCTAGACTATACTCTCCTTTATTTTCTACAATGCTCTTCCATCTACCTGGTAGAATTGCAAGGTACCTCTTCCAAAATTCACTTGTCCGTAATGAAAAATACTCCTCCAGTACTCTTCTGACCTCGTGTACAGAATTCATATTTTTTGAAGACTGCCGCATAAATGATAGCCAGATGGGGCAGTGTCGGCGAATGTGGCGGGTGGGGCATGGTTTCCCATTCAAACTGCTCCAACCTTTGGAATGCCATCCTCGCTGTATGTGGCCAAGCATTATCCTAATGGAAGAACACTTTTCGTCTTGAAACCAAATATAGTCGGTTTTCGTCTAGCGTTGACATGAATGTCTGTTTGAATGAGCAAATACAAGCTCTCGGCTCGTTCCTCAACAGTTCCGATGGGATTTTGTTCGACGCACCTTCTGCTGCGTTGTTAACTTTATTGAACTCATAAAGCAAAATATGCCGAATATATTCTCATGACATCCATTATAACTTTACAAAATAACAGTTAAAAGTGAACTGCTCTCTTCAAAATCTCCACTAAGAATGAGGAAAAGGTAAAATTACTTCCTGCTTTTATAGCAAGTTGATGCAGGCAGTTTATCCCATCCCTCTCCAACTTTTAGTTCAGGCAATTGAAAAAACCGCATTATTTATGGGATGACCCAATATTACGTGTGTAAATTCATTTACTCTAAATGAAAGTTAACTATTTGCTGTTGACAGTTAAGAAACTCGCTTTACTCAATGGCATTAAGCGTTAAGATAACTTGAAGGATATATCATAATATAACTTAAAGATGGCAGCTAATATATAAATTCTCGTGAATTAAATTTAATAATCATTGAGCTCACGAATATTAATAATTGTAATTCTTGCCAATAAAATTCATTGGTGAAATATCATATTCATTTACACTCAAGTACTGAGTTCTTTTTCTGATATTCTTCACCCGAAAAATATAAAGACAGTGGCAAGGAAAAAAGGGATTTCCATGTGTAAAACGATAGCTATTGCTGCAGCTCTTTTTGGAATAGGGCTAACAATTACGGGCATGGATGAAGCACCAGTATGTAAAATCGGCTCTTCGTCGATGTTACTAGTAGAGGGGGATCGATCCAATGCTATAAGAAGCAGCATCACTCCATCGTCTTCGTGATGAGAAGAAGGAAGAACGTGGGACAGAGTCCATGGATGGACCACTCCGTCGGTTACGACGACGAGGGTCCCAGCTGATACTATCAACGGAACAGCTTGCTCGTGAAATTAACGCGCAAGTGGTTGAGTATTCCACAGACACGTGTATCCTTAACATAGTTCTCAGGGAGATTCAGCTTGACACAGAGTGTGACAAGGCTGGCCCTTTGAAATACAGGTACTACTCATTTTTTCAAGCTGGGTCGATTGGAGCAAAGTGAAAGAAAGTGTCTTGCTCAAGGACACAACGTGTCGCCGGGAATTGAACTCACGACCTTACGATCGCGAGCCGAAAAACCTAACCACTAAGCCACGCGCCTTCACGAGACAGAGTCCAGATGAACGACAAAAATACCACAAGACACCTCGGAAAAACGTTTCACATCATCTGAAGTGTTGAACTTCAAGGCACTGTTAAAGCAGAGTTGTACACAAATTAACCCGGTGCTTATCCTAAAAGGGAAACAATAATACACATTGTTGATTTTCAAACAGATGAGAGAAGAGTACCAGACATTTCCAGATGAGAGACAATTGGGAGTCATTATGTCTAAAACCAAAATAATAATAATAATAATAATATTCTGCTCAATACCACAGATTTGCTTGTCAGTTGTTTGACCTTAACCAGTTGAGCATGTTCCTTAGTGGCTGACGATATGTACATCTCTGATCACGAGCAGAAGTAGTGGGGGAGCATCATAGCCATGTGTTGAGAGGGATTCTTTGGGGTTTGAATAATTCACCTCTGAAAACATGGGTGGTTCTTTCAACATCCTTAAACAACCCTTATTCAGGGACCTTTTGAGCGGGATGGGCTACTCGACCTGAAGAAAATTCTAACTGGGCCCCACCTGCAAGGTCATGTGCTGTTTACCTTGATATGAGATCACCATGTCGCGCACATATGGTTGTGATGCATGTGCCTGGTGTACCCTTATCAGACGGGTAGTCATGATGGGTATACTGGGCTTCATATATTTGTACCCCAGTGTCACTTTGATGGCATGCACTGCTCTCTCACTCAATGATAATAATAATGATTATGATAGAGATTAAAGCATCGGAAAAAATGTGTTTCTGTATTTTTCCGGATCTTTACTTTATGAGTTCAAATCCTGCGGAGGTCTACTTTACTTCTCAATACCTTCTGGTGTGATAGAATAAAATAGCAGTCGAGTACCGGTGACAATAGTATTGACTAACCCACCCTCTTACAAATGCTGTTTAGTTGCTGCTTTATTGTTGTTGTCAGTAGCAACGTCCTCATCGTCGTTGTCCACTTCTTCGTCTTTATCATCATTATCATCATCATCATCATCATAGTCGTCGTCGTCGTCATCATCATCATCACCATCATTATCGTCGTCGTTATCGTAGCCGCCGTCGTCATCATCATCATCATCACCGTCATCATCATTATCATAATCCTCATCATCATCATCATCATCATCATCATCATAACCAATCATCACCATCATCATCCTCATCAACAATCTCTCCATCCTCCTGGTTATCCCCATCCTCCCCACCATGATCGTTAGTGACCTATATTTCTGCAGTGTTCAATTTACGTGTGCATTATCAGCATCCCTTTTATTTATGTGCCTCAGGTATCTCTATACCCACGCAATTTACTATATAATTACATCCAGTTTGTCTCTATGACGTATGAACATCTATATGTGTGCTACATATATATATATATATATATATATATATATATATATATATATATATATATATATATATGTATGTATATATACATGTGTATCTTTCTGTTTGTCTATATGTATGCACGGTCAAACTCTAAATAATATTTTCTTAAGTAGTTCGTATGTATTGCTGTAGCTGTTGATGTAATCATATTATATTCTGCGCTCTTGGTGTAATCTTGCATTAAATTCTAATGGTACTTCTACATATATAATCTTAGTTAAGTGCTGAAGTTGCGGCCATTCATTACGTTTTCAATGTCGGCCATTATGGGTAGTTCCTCGGCGTCTATATAATCTCTAATTCTTTCAGGAAGATGTTTTCTTCGCAAGAATCTCAGGATAAATTTATTCCACCTTGAAGCATCTGGAAAAAATTACTATTATTATTATCATTATTGTTATTGTTGTTGTTGTTGTTGTTGTTGTTCTAGTTGCTTTATTATTATAGAGTACTTTTATTTTATTCACACGCTATTACTATTATTATTATTATTATTGTTGTTGTTGTTGTTGTTGTTGTTATTGTTGATGTTGCTGTTGTTGTTTTTGTTGTTGGTAGTGGTGTTGTTGTTGTCTTTATTATTATTATTATTATTATTATTATTATTATTATTATTATTATTATTATTATTATTATTATTATTATTATTATTATTATTTTATTTTATTATTATTATTATTATTATTATTATATATTATTATATTATTTTATTATTGAGTGAGAGAGCAGTGCATGCCATCAAAATTACACTGGGGTACAATATACGAAGCCGAGTATACCCATCATGACTACCCGTCTGATAAGGGTAGACCAGGCGGAAGCATCACAGCAATATTTTGGCGACATTGTGATCTCGTATCAAGATAAACAGCACATAACCTTGCAGGTGGCGCCCAGTTAGAATTCTTGCAGGTTGAGTAGCCCCCATCCCGTTCAAAAGGTCCCCAAATAAGGCTTGTTTAAGGATGTTGAACGAACCAACCATGTTTCCAAAGTTGAATTCCTCTTAACACATGGCTATGATGTTCCCCAACTTCCTATGCTCGTGATCTGAGATGCACGTAACGTCAGTCACTAAGGGATAGGCTCAAATGTTTATAGTCAAACAACTGACAAGCAAATCTGTGGCACTAAGCAGAATATTTGCTGTAGCCTATCTTTTAGGAGGAATTACAACCGTGTTTCGTGGTCTGCTACCACAACATCTCCTTTATAGGATCCAGTTAGCTCAAGACATCATCAGGAGGAACGACGTCCGGTTTCGGCCCCTGCTCCTCTACCGTTTTGACGTGCCCCCCCCCCCTTTCGGAGGTGTCTTCAGCTCTGGTATTGGGTGCATGTCTTCTTTCTTCTGTTCCCTGGCCTCTTCGATGTATCATCAGCGAGTGTCAGCCGGTGACTGACTGTCTTGTCAAATTTCTCCCTCTAAATACCTGCCGCTAGGCTCCAGCAAGCAGCCCCAGGAAGTTGTCACGTGACACTGTCTCACCTTACCTGGCTAGTGAAGGCGCGTAGTTTTAGCCCGCGCTCTTTCTACACGACCGTCACCTGTCAGTCAGCGAAGCTGATTCAGTCAGCTTGTCTCACCTAATGATGTTATTTCCCGTCGGCGTGTTTATGACTTTCAAGCCATTTTCGGTCTTCCCACTTCAGCCATATATAGAAGCTGGCTTTTTCGACCGCCTCCTGTACTCTCCCTATTAGTTTACGCAGCTCGAGGCTAGAAAAAAGAAATCTTGAAAAGCATTGTCATTTTCTTTTCAATGAAGCCTCTAGCCCCCACTGCCAGGTGATAATATTCGACATTCCATCCCTGTTCTCTGCATTCTTCGATTAGTTTTTCATACCTCTTCTCCTTTCGTTCCTCTGCATTGCTGATGTTCTCTTCCCAGTTCTAGTCAGTTCTAGTAAAATTCCCATTCTCCGGTCTCTGTTCCATAGAACAAAATCCGGTCTTTTTGTTGTTTTTATTAGTGAAAATACTACTTGTCTTTCCAAGTCCGTGGCCACCTCGCAGAATCCCTTCCATCTTTCGTCCATCTCGTATACTTTACTTGTAGGCCTGGTTTTATAACCTTTTCCCTCCTTGTGGAAGTATACTTTCCCGAGCGTTTCTACTTTTGGGTACTCTCCCCTATTGTACCTCTCGATCCTCTCCTTGAGTGCTTCGCTTATGACACCGAGGACTTGATTATGCCGCCATGTATATCTTTCAAGTGCTAGTCTGCAACCTGACAGAACATGTCTAACCGTCGCTTTCTCTCCGCATCTACACTCATCGGTTTTGTTTATGTTCCACCGGACTACGTTCGCCGGTGAGGGTAGAACGTCGAAGGTAGACTTGATCAGGAAGGATGTTCTTGCTTGTTCCCAAGCCCAAAGTTCCTTCCATGATATTCTGTGGTTGATCACATATTCCTCCCATCTCAGGCACTGTCCCTGTTGACTGCATTGCACCAAATGTAAATTTCGCCTTTCTTCGTATACTACTGCCCCTTTCATCTCTTTTACACTGCTCTTGCAAAATGACCAGAAATTTTGCGACCCTAGGCCGGTTCTAGCTTCTTGCGTCGCTCCGACTACATCTGCGTGCTTTAGTTTTCCGATCGCCCTGTTTACTGCCTCATCCGCCTTCCATTTCCTCCCTGTTCGTACCTTTGGAGGGTTTTCCCGGATGCTCTGATCTTTTGAATACCTTAGAATCATTACTGTCCTTGCCTTTCCTGCCTTATATTCTTCGGCGATTGATGTTATTGGTAGTTGCAGCACGGGTTTTCCATATAGTGCAGTTGTATTCAGTGGTTTCGGCAGACCAAGCCATTTTCTGATAAACACACTGCATCTTTGCTCCATCCTTTCTATTATACTCGAAGCTATTTCGTACATTTGCAATGGCCACAACACTTCCAATCAGTCAAGATCAGAAGCTATGAGAGCCATTTCCTGGTATTACTATTATTATTATTATTATTATTATTATTATTATTATTAGTTAACAGAATAATTTGCGCGTCGGACAAAATGCTTCATGGCTTTTCTTCCAGTTGTTTACGTTCTGAGTTGAAATGACGCCGAGGTTAATGTTTGCTTTTTATCCTTTTGGGGGTCGATAAAATAAAGTACCAGTCAAGAACAGGTGCTAATGTAATCAACTTGTAACAAAATTTGAAACTGTTATTATAATTATAATTATGAATATATGATAATGAATATCATCATCATCATCATCATCATCATTATCTTTCATCCGATATTCTGTTAGACCTCAGAATGCACCTCAGAATGTTCCTGATGTTTATGCAGAATTGTAGTTCGTGCGGTGTTTTTTGTATGTTAACAACTGCTCACCTTCGCGTAAACTCATTGTTTCACCTGTTTGGTATTATTTATATTATTAATACTATAATCGACATCATTCTTAAACAAGCCATTACAATTAATAAAAATAATAAAGCAATTTGAATTTTTTTTTTTTAAATAATAAGAAGAAATAAATTTACATCCCGTTCAGGTAACTTTAGTCTTTCATCCTTCGGAGTTAGAGGAAATAGAGCAAAATTCAAGTGCAGTGGTCGTATAACGATTCCAGTAATTTTCTGGTTTTGTGTTTATGCGATAAATCATTATTGTTATTATTATCATTATTATTATTATTATTATTATTATTATTATTATTATTATTATTATTATTATTATTATTATTATTATTTATGGGTTTTTCTTCTTTCAAATTTGCTTCCATTTCTTGCCGAGTGTCTTCCCGACTCCTGTTATTATTATTATTATTATTATTATTATTATTATTATTATTATTATTATTATTATTATTATTATTATTACTATTACTATTATTGTTGTTGTTGTTGTTGTTGCTGGGTTTTCTGCAGGTAAGCATCTCCTGAGACAGCTTCTGCACTTTTGTAATATTTGCTTCTATTAACGATAATTTGTTATTATTATTATTATTATTTTCTTTGGTATTTATTTTCTATGTTTATTATCTCAAGAAAGCGAAATAGAGAGAAATTGTTATATATATGTTCCCCATTTGCAGTAAGATATTTTGCCATTTGCTATTTCTTTCTACCGTGAAATCAGGAACACTCTTAGCACGGATACGGTGGTTACGATTGGAGATGTTTCTTATAATAATAATACTTACAAGCTTTCTCTTTCGTTAACAGGAGTAAAAGCAAATAAATAAACGACTAATATACAGATAAATAAACAAATATAACAAGCATCAAATATGTATTGGGAATAATTGCCCGAATAGAAGCAATAATTCCAACATTAAAACAGAAATACTGACAACTACAGTTAGATAAACAACAAAAACATTTAAAGAAAAACGATAAGGCTGTAACCGCTCTGACAGAACTTCTCAGCAGCAACAATAAAAACGGCAAACGGCTGATACGAGAAACAACATGCAAAGTAACTATAATATCAAATAAGAAAGCTGTGAAAATATATAAAGGAGGCAACATTTACTTGCGTTGTAAGAGCGCTGATATGCTTACACTTCAATATAATGGAGGTGGCTCAGGTATACATTAGCAGATAGCGAGTAACATTGCTCGTAAAATAATAATACGCATAAATAGAGGAAAAGACAATTGCTTTTAGATTCCTTCTCTCTCTCTCTCTCTCTCTCCTCTCTCTCTCTCTCTCTCTCTCTCTCTCTCTCCTCTCCTCTCTCTCTCTCTCTCTCTCTGCCAAAATATCACGAGTACAGACTTAGAAGTAAATTTACTCATCCGTGATATAAATAAAGACATCACGTCGCACGCAAGTTTTCTGAGAATGAGCACTTTTGGAATAGCGAGCTGGCAGAAACGTTAGCACGCCGGGCGAAAATACCTAGCGGTATTTCGTCTGCCGCTACGTTCTGAGTTCAAATTCCGCCGAGGTCGATTTTACCTTTCACCCTATCGGTGTCGATAAATTAAGTACCAGTTACGCACTGGGGTCGATATAATCCGTTTGTCTTTCCTTGTTTGTCCTCTCCGTGTTTAGCCCCTTGTAGGTAGTAAAGAAATAGGTA
>NC_042999.1:283955-306455 GCF_006345805.1 Octopus sinensis | reverse complement strand
AGAGAAAGCACAACAACGCGAGGACGTGGAACAAGTACAGTGTTATTGGACGCTCAGGAAAGGAAATAAAGGACTTAACGTTTCGAGCGGAGCTCTTCGTCAGAAACATACAAAAAGGGAAGACGGAGAAAAAAAAATCCCCAATGATACAAACGCGGTCATATACACACACATACATATACATGTGTATGAATGTATTAATTGCGAATGGCTATCGTCATAAATATAACGAAAGAAATGCAGTCAAGGATGGCATGAGACGCTTTGGCGTTGCTGTTTTGGAACCTCTTATTTGTGATCACTGACTAGACGCAGGTTTAGTTGACACCAAATCTTTTACTGTTTCTCTCATTCCCTTCATCTCTTCTCTTTACCCCTCTGGATTTAGATATTCGAGAATATTTCCTTGTGTGGATGAGCAGTAGGGAAGTGTTTCTCAGTCGTATTCAGTTAATAAATTGTAATGTCTCACTGTCTTTCTAGCTTCGCCCCTCTTTCTCTCTCTCTCACTTCCTCACTTTTTCCAGCTGTACATGGATATTTATACATGCACGTGTTTCCGTCCGGTATGAAATACTATTGCCATCAAAACAGGTTGAACATCCTGTCAACCGTTCTAAATTGTCAGCTTCTAATTCTCTCGTACCAAATTAATGAGCCGTTCCAGACCTCTTTAACTACTCTGTGAGAGAAACATGAACTTAGAGACGGCCACAAGTATCGAGACATCAACTGAACGCAACAGGTGAAAGGAGAGTAGAATGAGCTTGGTGTTATTACGTTGTGAATAAGTGTCAAATAGGTGAAGGTTCAGGTGAAAATTGCGTGCATGGCAACCTTCCATTGGTATTTATCAATAAAAACGTTACTGATGAAACTTGTGCGTGTGCATCTATACATGCATACATGTACACATACCTGTACAAATGTATATACATTTATATATATATATACTCATACACACAGATATATATATACATACATACATATATATGTGTATATAGAAGTATGTATGTATGAATGTATATATAGATAACTTTCTTTATTGGCCACACAGGGCTAGACACAGAGGGGACAATTATAATGTGGAGTTTTTCTATTCGAGTGGGGTGGCGAAAAAACGAATAAAAAGAACAACAATCAAAAGGGATCGAAATCATTGGAGATATTCAATGTAGTCTGAATCTGGCAGAAACGTTAGCACGGCGGGCGAAATGCTTAGCGGTTTTTCGTCTGTCGCATCGTTGTGAGTTCAAATTCCGCCGAGGTCGACTTTGCATTTCATCCTTTCGGGGTCGATAAATTAAGTACCAGTTACGCACTGGTGTCGATGTAATCGACTTAATGCCCATGTCTGTCTTTGTTTGTCCCCTGTATCTTTTCCCCCTTGTGGGTAATAAAGAAATAGGTATTTCGTCGGCCGGTTACGTTCTGAGTTCAAATTCCGCCGAAGGTGACTTTGCCTTTAACCCTTTCTTTGTCGATTAAATAACTACCAGTTACGCACTGGGGGCGATGTAATTGGCTTAATCCCCTTGTCTGTCCCCTCTGTGTGTAGCCCCTTTTGGGTAATAAAGAAATAAATGTAGACGGAAAGATTATCGTATTTCTATATGACTCTGTGCGTATATGCATATATATATACACACACACATACACACACATATTACTCTTTTACTCTCTTTTACTCTTTTACTTGTTTCAGTCATTTGACTGCGGCCATGCTGGAGCACCGCCTTTTTGTACTTATTCTATCGGTCTCTTTTTGCCGAACCGCTAAGTGACGGGGACGTAAACACACCAGCATTGGTTGTCAAGCAATGCTAGGGGGACAGACACACACACATATACATATATATACATATATACGACAGGCTTCTTTCAGTTTCCGTCTACCAAATCCACTCACAAGGCATTGGTCGGCCCGGGGCTATAGCAGAAGACACTTACCCAAGATGCCACGCAGTGGGACTGAACCCGCAACCGTGTGGTTGGTTAGCAAGCTACTTACCACACAGCCACTCCTGCGCCTATGTATATATTCTTTTATTCTTTTATTTGTTTCTGTCATTTGACTGCAGCCATGCTGGAGCACCAGCTTTAGTCGAAGAAATCGACAATAGGACTTATTCTTTGTAAGCTTAGTACTAATTCTATCGGTCTTTTGCCGAACTGCTATGTTTTGGAGATGTAAGCACACCAATAACGTTCGTCAAGTGATGTTGGGTGAACAAAAACAGAAACATTATATACATATATATATATATATATAATATATATATATATATATATATATATACACGCACATATATGTATGTATATATATAATACAGTGGGCTTCTTTCAGTTTCCGTCTACCAAATCCACTCACAAGGTTATGGTCGGCTGGAGGCTATAGTAGAAGATACTTGCCCAAGATTCTACGCAGTGGGGTTAAACCCGAAACCACGACGTTTGGAAGCAAGCTTCTTACCACACAGCCACGCCTACGCCTATATATATATATATAATATATATATATATATATAAATGTATGGATATGTGTGTGTGTTTATGTGTGTGTTTATATTCGTATATATGTGCGTATTTGTGTGTACAAGCTTCCATAACATGTATGCACATAAACGTAGAAAGTGATCGATGGACAGGCAGATATAAGCAAAAATATATAAATGGAGAAAGATAAAGAAAAGAATATGAGGAATTTCTGATGACGAAGTAGAGACGGAAAATAGAAGATCACTAAATAGAAGCAAAGAGAAGAGAAACATCTACTAAGAATGAATGGAAGATAGGTAAATATTTACACACTTGTGCACTAGTCTGTCCGTGTGTAACTATCGGCGAGTGCTTCTCTGTTTATCTGTATAAGTGTGTGTTGTGTATGTTGTGTGTATGTGTATGGTAGATATGCATTCACCTTCTTACACGTATCAATTCATTCGTACGAAATATTTTCCTGTGTAAAAGGCGGATTACATCAGAGTGTTTGGGTTTATAATTCCACAACCAGACAACTGGCAATTTTTCGATATCTTACACATAATAACAATCAACTTTCTCCATCCAACGGATTATTTTTATTTCAGATGATAGTTTGCTTGTCAGTTTACGAAAGTCTTGCTTTGGCATTCCTTTTAAATTCTTGATTTCTCTATCTCCACTGGCCAAATAACTAAATGGCTAACAACAAAGTAGATATCTAATCAAAGAAGTTCGCCTCGAGACGAGAGATGATGTTTCCTTCCGAAATTATAGCAACATCGCGTGATGGGGAATATTATAGCAAAGATGATCTAATTCCTACAGGAAATGGACGGATTACTCCCCAAACTATAACATCAGAGAATGGTTTGTTTATGCGTGTGTGTGTGTGTGTGTATGATAGCTCTATAGTGTGTGTAATTATATAAACATAATTGTATGCATATGAGCATGTAACACACACGTGTATATGTATATAGACATGTGTGTGTGTGTGTGTGAGTGTGTATGTGTGTGTATGAAAGCTCTATAGTGTGTGTAATTATATATACATAATTGTATGCATATGAGCATGTAACACACACGTGTATATGTATATAGACTTGTGTGTGTGTGAGTGTGTGTGAGTGTGTATGTGCGTGTATGATAGCTCTATAGTGTGTGTAATTATATATACATAATTGTATGCATATGAGCATGTAACACACACGTGTATATGTATATAGACTTGTGTGTGTGTGAGTGTGTGTGAGTGTGTATGTGCGTGTATGATAGCTCTATAGTGTGTGTAATTATATATACATAATTGTATGCATATGAGCATGTAACACACACGTGTATATGTATATAGACATGTGTGTGTGAGTGTGTATGTGTGTGTATGAAAGCTCTATAGTGTGTGTAATTATATAAACATAATTGTATGCATATGAGCATGTAACACACACGTGTATATGTATATAGACTTGTGTGTGTGTGAGTGTGTATGTGCGTGTATGATAGCTCTATAGTGTGTGTAATTATATAAACATAATTGTATGCATATGAGCATGTAACACACACGTGTGTATGTATATAGACATGTGCGTTTGAGTTTGTGTGTGTGTGTGTGTGTGTGTGTGCCTGTGTGTGTGTATGAAAGCTCTATAGTGTGTGTAATTATATATACATAATTGTATGCATATGAGCATGTAACACACACGTGTATATGTATATAGACATGTGCGTTAGAGTGTGGGTGTGTGTGTGTGTATGTGTGTGTGTGTGTGTGTGTGTGTGTGTGTGTGCGTGTATGATGCCTCTGTATTGTGTGCAAATACATACGCAGAATTATATGCGTATAGGTATGTAACACACTGATGTATTTGTATATGTGTGTGCATTCGAGTGTGCGTGTGTGTGTGTGAGTGTATGTTTGTGTGTGAGTGTGTATGATAGCTCTATAGTGTGTGTAATTGAATACACATAATTTTATGCATATGAGCATGTAACACGCACGTGTTTGTGGATACAGACATGTGTGTGTGTGAGTGTGTGCAAATACATATGCATAATTGTATGCGTATATGTATGTAACACACTGATGTATATGTATGTGTGTGTGTGCCTGCGTGTGTGTGTTAGTGTGTGAGTGTGTGTAATTACATACACATAATATGTATGCATATGAGCATGTAACACACTCGTGTATGTGTGTGTGTGTGTGTGCGTGTGTGTACGTGCGTGTGTGTGTGTGTGGTGTGTGTGTGTGTGTGGTGTGTGTGTGTGTGGTGTACTGGATTGAGAAGAATATTGATTTTGCATGTACGAGGTTCATCGAGTATTTTCCTTCTATTTTTATTTTAAACTTTTTCACGTTAGGAATTAGAAAATCTGTCTACAAACACAAATTGAATTAATGCAATCCAAGAAGTGTTTTACATTCAGAAATTCAAAGTGATTGACCTGCGTTATGATACGCGAAACGAAACCTAGCTTTCGGCTTTAATTTATTGTTAACATCATTGTTGCTGGTGTTGCTGTCGGGCGAAGCGGTCTTCGTTCCGTCTGTAGTGGGAGAAGTCCGAAACGTGGTCCTTTGCTATTCGTAAGACCCGCAGAAGAGAAAGCAGGTCAACCCCCGACACCGAGAGCATCGACGGATGGATTAATGCGAATCCAAGCTCAGCGGTTGCGTAGGAAGTCGGGGACGAGAAACAGGAAGGAAGAGTGAGAGAAAGTTGGAGCGAAAGAGTATAACAGGGGTCGCCCCCCCCTGCTGGAGCCACGTGGAGCTTTAGGTGTTTCTGTTCAATAAACACACACAACGCCCGGTTTGGGAATCGAAACCGCGATCCACCGACCGCGAGTCTGCTGCCCTAACCATTTGGCCATTGCGCCTCCACTGCTGTTGCTGTTGAGTGTAGTGGTCTTCGTCCAGTGGGAGGAGTGCGAAACGTGGTCCTTTGCTATTCGTAAGACCTGCAGAAGAGAAAGCAGGTCAACCCCCGACACCGAGAGCATCGACGGATGGATGAATGTGCATCCAGGCTCAGCGGTTGCGTAGGAAGTCGGGGACGAGAAACAGGAAGAAAGAGTGAGAGAAAGTTGGAGCGAAAGAGTACAACAGGGGTCGCCACCACCCCCTGCGGGAGCCTCGTGGAGCTTTAGGTGTTTTCGCTCAATAAACACACACAACGCCCGGTGCGGGAATCGAAACCGCGAGTCCGCTGCCGTAACCCCTGGGCCATTGCGCCTCCACGTTGCTGTTGCTGTTGTTGTTGTTGTCGTAAAAGAAGTCGGAAGTTTTGTCTTTCAACCAGGCTTTTCGCAATACCTTTTAAGGCCAGGAATTTCTCAGCAACCCTCTTAGGTATCATAAAGAAAGAAGTTCAAAAGTTTTTAGAAAGCATATTCGGTAAACTTAGCGTCTATGAAATACAAAAGACAGATCTAACAAGAATCGGCCACATACTTCATAAATTTTTGTCTTTGTGATATACAGGGTGCAATAAATAATCGGTCGTCTAAATTACACAAATTGAAGATAAAACTAACATCTCATTTTAACAGATATATTTACCAAAATTACATAAAAATATCTTGAAATACTAGAGTAAATTTATTCAATAAAATCGCCATTGGCATCAACCACGGCCTTCAGACAACTTCGGAATCATCTGCAACTCTTCTGGACAGTCTCCTTGTTTAAGTTGCTGAATGCTGCCATAATCCTTGCCTTCAGTTCATCTGGTGTTACAAGAAATTTTGATGATCTCTCGCTCAACTGCGCCACACACATAATAATCAAGGGAGTTACAGTCTGGAGAGTTAGGTGGCCAGATGTTAGGAGTGATGTGGTCGCAGAAATTGTCTGACAGTCATGACTGAGTTTTCCTGTTTGTGTGGCAAAGTGCAAAGTCCTGTTGCCAGACATAAGGTCTTCCAACATACTCCCTCTTCACCCTGGGTAGAACTACCTCCTCCGGGCACTTGATGTGGGTCTCCGTGTTGAGTGTGAGGCCATGTGTGAAGATGAATGTAAGCGTTACGTCGCCATCACTGGTGATCACTAGAAACACCATGATGTTGACTGGACGTTTGTGTTTTATCAATCTAGGTGTGATTTTCATCACTTCCGGTGCGATTTTATCACTTCCAGCACGAATTTTATCACTTCCGCCGTGATTTTATCACTTCCGGCGCGATTTTTATCACTTCTGACACGAATGTCAAGCAGGTCAACATGTCGTTTCCAAATATCTGGCAAAGTGAATTGCATCATGGCGCTGTTTTTCTCACAGACGATGCTCAACAAACCTTGCTATACTGCGTAGTCGACAAAATCAAAAACAAACAATGCGTATGCGCAAAATTAAAAATATAAATGGTGACAATTTACTCATCGCACCCTGTATGTCAACTCACAAACTTTTCTGGTTCAATTTTTATAGTAAATTGAACCGATATTTAATATTATTCAAGTATCCTCAATGCAAAATTAATTCACGTCTTTTACATTCTCTTATACTTCCTATTATCCCCCTCTCTTGTTATATTGGGTTGGCAACTAAGCTGGTAGTATTCGTCGGTAGTATTTGTCAGGGTCCTATTTATGGATTGAATTAATTTTTTAATGGGCGTAGGAGTGGCTGTGTGGTAAGTAGCTTGTTTACGAACCACATAGTTCCGGGTTCAGTCCCACTGCGTGGCACCTTGGGCAAGTGTCTTCTACTATAGCCTCGGGTCGACCAAAGCCTTGTGAGTGGATTTGGTATACGGAAACTGAAAGAAGCCCGTCGTATATATGTATATATATGTATGTGTGTGTGTGCGTGTGTGTATATATGTTTGTGTGTCTGTGTTTGCCCCCCACACACCCACACACATCACTTGACAACCGATGCTGGTGTGTTTACGTGACCGTAATCTAGCGATTCGGCAAAAGCGACCGATAGAATAAGTACTAAGGCTTACAAAAAATAAGTCCTGGGGTCGATTTGCTCGACCAAAGGCGGTGCTCCAGCATGGCCACAGTCAAATGACTGAAAACAAGTAAAATAAAATAGTAAGGAGTAGACTGAGTTCCTTAACTACAGCGAAAGCAATCAGTCTAGGAGATGGAAAACTCAAAAAATAATGCCTACTTCAAACATTCCTTGCAGCAACACGTACCCTAAGCCATCTAACATACCCCATGTTAGCTGACAAAACTAACATGAGATATGTCTAATACTATAGCTTCATAAAACAGAGGCAACTAACCCGTGTTAATGCGCACCCCTCCCGCAAGCAGAGAGTGCAGAAAATAAATGATGTTGCTACTGTCAACCAGTCCCCTGGGTTCGCTCTGGTTTTATATTATAGGCGTAATCTCATAAGCAAGTTCTTTATGTATCCCTGTAAGTGCCTTTAGCCAAAAATTAGGGATTTTGTCTACTTAGGGGATTAACAGTTACATGCTTTTCTAAGTGCCTGCCTTAACTCCCGCAGCCCTATTTTTGATGGTTAATATCTCTCTTGATGGTTAATATCTCTCTTGATGGTTAATATCTATTCTTGATGGTTAATATCTATTCTTGATGGTTAATATCTATGAATTTGTTTATTTCTCTATTAATCCATTCAACTTCTTTATTGCATGTTTTCTTACTGTTTCATAAATATATTCCCAGAACTGTTAAACCACGTTCATGGTAGGTTGTGGTTCCTTGATCTCAATTGGGTGTTTCCCTATCTCCCGGTAAAATTTGTTTGCATCAGCTTCAAAGCTTTTATGTTGTTTGTAGAACTTACTTCCCTTGTCGTATCGTCTAACTCAAAGTGTTTTGACCAGGATGCGTTGTTTCAGAGTCGCTTTGGAGTTCAATAAAGTCTCTTCATGTGTGATCTCATACTTCTTTTAAATGTCCATGCATTTCTAGTCTTTACGTCCACACCTCTGGTTTCCGCTCCAACTAATAACATTTCACCTCTCAGGTTATCAAATTCTTTCTGTATTTTTCCTTCCATTTAAATTGCTTATTAACATATCTATTTCACGGAGATGTACTTGCATAGCAAGTGATATGATCTGAGATCGTTTGCTGGAACGAAAACATTTGCAGCGTGGAAGGTGTTTATAAACCATTCAAGAAACACACAAAAACCGTTAGATTCACTTCAACTTTTAAATTTAATTTGTCAAAATATTTTCGTCGCTTTGAGACTGCGATCTGTTCACTGACAAAACTCCTTGCTGCATATATATATATATATATATATATTATATATATATATATATATTACGGAAATGTACTTGCATAGCGAGTCACTGGATCTGAGATCGTGTGCTTGCAACATAATTGCAACGTGGAAGGTGTTTATAAACCACTTAAGAAACACACAAAACCGTTAGATTCACTTCAACATTTAAATTTAATTTGTCAAAATATTTTCGTCGCTTTGAGACCGCGATCTGATCACTGACAAAGTCTGTGATATCTATTTTACTTTTTCTTAAATTTACTATGATTCTTTTACTTCTCAGAGCGCTCGATCTTGTTTGCTGTGGTAGTCTCTATAAGAGCGGACAGCAGCCTGCTGTCAGAGGTCTCACAGGGTCTCTTTCCACACATTATAACCTTTAATACTTGGTTGTTAATTATTGTATCAGAGTGTCCTTTAAGACCATAGAACTGTTATTTTCTGGAATATGATTTTATTTTGTCACTCATTACAGATAATCGATCGATGTCTCTTAGAAATAGTTGAGCACGAGTCAAGTTGTATGAATTAAAAACAGAATGATCGCCACAATCCTTAACCACCTGAGTTTCAAGAGCCCACAGCTTTTTAATATTCTCCCAAAGAGTCTGAGGAACTTGCACAAAGTAGATGTAGGGGTTTTTAAATCAAAGCTGGACCTCTTCCTGTAGAGAGCCACATATTAGTGGAGGCTCCTAGTAATAACAGTGTAGCGTAAAACGGCGGTGCTTCAGCATGGCCGCAGCTCTGAGCTGAAACTTTAAAAACAAATTATCTACAATGTAAGAACAAGCTCAGTATACGCCTTAGGTCTTTTCAATTCACTTTGCTACAGCTCGGACATTTGATAATGATATATTGATAAGTGGTGCGAACTCTTTTCGTTTTAGTCATACAAAAGCCTCTTAAGATTATTATTAGTTTTCTAGTCTTTAATCTGCATATTAATATTGTAATTTATAATGAAGGCGAGATTCATTAGCCACTCAACGGATGTGTCTTTAAGCAGCAGTAATTTAGTGCAAGTTATATGAAGAGAACCGTTGTGACGACAAGTTTCAAAAAATCTCAACAATCTTTCTTAGAATTCTTACCGAAAAAAACAATGGTACTTCTCTGCAGGTCGACGGTTCGAGTCTCAATTCAAATATAGTCCAGATAGTATTTTGGGTGTTGTGTCACGTGCGCTAATTACTACAAGAATAATTGTTGCTCTAATCTCCCACACTCTCTTCAGTTCTCTGACTGAGTCCTGATATTTTTTAATTTTCAGGCTGTGATAGAGGATCATTGTCATCATCATCATCATCATCATCATCATCATCATCATCATCATCATCATCATCTTCAGTAATCGTTGTCGTCGTTGTCGTCGACGTCGTTATTGTTGTCGTTATCATCATCATTTATTATTATCATTATTGAGTGAGAGAGTAGTGCATACCATCAAAGTGACACTGGGGTAAAATATACGAAGCCCAATATACCCATCATGACTACCCGTCTGATAAAGGTACACTAGGCACATGCATCACAACCATATGTTCGCGACATGTGGATCTCGGATCAAGATAAATAGCGCATGACCTTGCAGGTGGGGCCCAGATAGAATTTTCTTCAGGTCGAGTAGCTCATCTCGCTCAAAAGGTCCCTGAATGAGGGTTGTTCGAGGATGTTGAAAGAACCACCCATGTTTCCAGAGGTGTATTATTCAAACCCCAAAGAATCACTCTCAACACATGGTTATGATACTCCCCCACTACTTCTGCTCGTGATCAGAGATGCAAATATCGTCAGCCACTAAGGGACATGCTCAGCTGGTTAAGGTCAAACAACTGACAAGCAAATCTTGTTTTTACTATTATTATTATTATTGTTGTTGTTGTTGTTGTTGTTGTTATTATTATTATTATTATTATTATTATTATTATTATTATTATTATTATCATTATTGAGTGAGAGAGCAGTGCATGCCATCAAAGTGACACTGGGGTAAAATATACGAAGCCCAATATACCCATCATGACTACCCGTCTGATAAAGGGTACACCAGACACATGCATCACAACCATATGTGCACGACATGGTGACCTCATATCAAGATAAACAGCACATGACCTTGCAGGTGGGGCCCAGATAGAATTTTCTTCTGATCGAGTAGCCCATCCCGCTCAAAAGGTCCCTGAATGAGGGTTGTTCGAGGATGTTGAACGAACCACCCATGTTTCCAAAGGTGAATTATCCAAACCTCCAAGAATTCCTTTCAACACACGGCTATGATGCTCCCCCACTACTTCTGCTCGTGATCAGAGATGCACATATCGTCAGCCACTAAGGGACATACTCAACTCGTTAAGGTCAAACAACTGACAAGCAAATCTATGGTATTGAGCAGAATATTTGCTGTAGCCCATCTTTTATACCAAGACAAAACAACGTACGTGATAACACTTCCAATCAGTTAAGATCAGAAGCCATGAGAGCCATTGCCTGGTACTGCATCAGGGCATTTATTATTATTATTATTATTATTATTATTATTATTATTATTATTATTATTATTATTATTATCTTGTCTGGCAACACTACGTCTGGCTTTTGTGCAAAAAGCGAGCAAACAAATTTGAAAAGCATAATGAAAAAATATGAGCAGTCATAAACAAGCAAACTCAGAAATGTGTACAGTCCACAACAAATTACAATTTCAAAAACGGTAAATAACAATGAAATAAAGATTTACAGGCAACACAAAAACAGTAAATCTTTTACCAACGTTACCTGAGAGAAAATGATACTAAATATGCGTCAACTTTCTGAAAAAAAAAATGTGAGATAGATTTGTCACGAAATTTTAAGCCACCTCGACTTACAATTCATGAAAGAAAAGTAAGGGGAAAAGACATATGTTTGACTACCAAAATTTAAAAAAAAGGGATTTTAGTATAAATAATTGTTGAAAGAAAACAGGGTCGATATAGTGAATGTTGGGGTTCTCATTCGTCAGTAAAAAAGCATATGGCACTACATGTATGGTTTTCAAGATCGAAGATAAGGTGAAGTGACAGGCTGTATCTGTACCTTGTACATGGCTCCACATGTTTGTGTAGTAAAAAAAGATAGTTATATACTTGATTTTTTTGTTGTCGTATGCATGACTTTTCTTACACGTATATTTGTGTTCATAGTTTTGAAGAGTCTGTCGTAGAAGTGCGTATTTCTACTAAACAATTTTGTATGTCTTTGTATGCTGAGAACAACTCTTATTTATTTATATATTTTTGTGTATATGTGTGTGTTTCACTATTTCATATCAAAGAATATTTTGCCTTTATTTATAGATAAGCGCATACTCCAGTTGTACCGGTTTTACATACCATCTCATAACGCAGAGGGTATCTTTTTTCTTTGAAGTAATGTCAAATGTTTTCAATATTCTTCTTTGTTTTGAGGTGTATTATTATTCTTACTCAATCCAGTTTACTATATTAAAGCCTTAGCACGCTGCTGGGACTCATATTGCTCCCATATTGTTTTTCATGTTGCGTTCTCTGTCTTTCAGTTTCTTTCTGTCATGCTAGCGTCCTGAACCTATTCATCTCAGCAGATCCCTAGATATGCATATGTGCCATTTGTTCTCAAGTCCTTTAACGTTTGTCTGATTTAATTCCAATTATTTACGAACATGTTTAGCTCTCCTCTTTTGAAAGCTTCCCTGGCGCATTTTCAATCTCCAAGTACAAACAGATATCGCAACTGTAAAGTTATACAGCCTGGCAAAAATGGTCAAGCGGTCTCACGAATTTCATCTCAATTACATTCATTAGAGATAATTATGGCCGCTCCTTTTCCCTACACAGGTTAGAAAGATAATTGGCGGGGAAGGAGCCTAACATAACAAAATGGTGAAACAAATCTTATTAAAATAATTCCGTTATAATTATGGAATTATGGATTACATCCGATTGTTTGTCCTGAGTTTGACTTTAAACTGCATCTGGTCGTGGGGCTCTGACTCGACAGTCCCAGGGTTTTGAGGAGTGATGAACCCCGTTTTAGTCACTATTGCTTCCAAGTCTACCCTGATTCGGAGTAATAGAACCTGTCAGGGTCCCAGCTGTGGGCTAATTAGCATGTCGTGGGATTACCTCCGGAGGAAGATTACTTGAAGTCACCCCAATAGACCCAGGGCAGCGGTAGCCCTTCTTCTCTTTGGCTGACCGTCTAGGAGAAGATAACGCCATACAAATCCTACATCCTGATCATTATGGGGCCGGTGCACCTGTTTCATCAGATCAATACAAATTTGACAGAAGTGAGAATGAGGTTTCTTCTGCACAAACCATGCTCACTGTAATAACATGTAAGTGGTTCAGCAAATGTTGAACTTCATTCACTGAAATGACGAAAGATCCCAGTCACATCAGAATGTAAGACACTTAACTTTTGATCTAACAACGAAACAAACTTTCATTCATGTTAATGACACCTAGTCTTTATGGTGATTATTTCCACGTTTCATGAATGTGACATAATGTAAAACCCATTTTTATAATCTATTCAGGCAAAATCCTTAGCACGCAGGGCAAAATGCTTTACGTTCTGAGTTCAAATTCTACCGAGGTCGATAGGCCTTTCGTTCTTTCGTGGTCAGTCCTGAGCAATGGGATCCACTTACTCCCTCCCTTGAAATTCCTGGTCTGGTGCCAAAATTTGAAACCAATATGTAAACACTTCTGTTTTTACCTATTTCCCTTTAATATTGTCGTGTTCATCACAAGCTGGGTTTTACAGCAAAATTACCGATTCCTGCAACTTTTCTGTTCAAGTGTAATATGACATTTTGCTTTCTTTTTTCCTGATTGTGGCGTTTTGTAGGAGTCAGAAGAAGCTGACTGGATGTAACATTTTTAGTCAGCCGTCTCTGTTTTGAGCTAAAACGATTTTTCCTTACGTCATCCATTCTAGTACTTGAAATGTGCATTTTATTATTATATTAAAGCATTTGGTGTATAACACATTTGGGTATAAGTCATGCGGACGTTTTATCTAAATAATTTATAATTTGTCTACCACAAGTGATTTTCCAACTGTCATTTTCTCTTATGGCTTCCATTTTATTCACCATTCTTGTGGTGCCACAAGATTTACCGTTCTTTTGTTCTATGAGCTATTTATTCATTTTATGGCGCTTTTCTAGTTTCCTTCTAAAGGTTTCTAGTTTCTTTTTACTTGCGGAGTGTTTTGTCATATAATTTCCCGTAATGGCTTCTTTTATCGAAATGTTATTTTATTTTGTTTAAATTAATTGATTCCTTTCTCTTACCTTTTCATTGTCCAAACTTTGGTTTTAACCTTCTATTGTTGAATAAATAATTTTTCCGTGACATTTAACTTACAGTTCGTTTTCAATTTTACGCTTTCTTTATAACTATTTTTTTGTGAGAAGACATCACAGAGCTTTTGTTTTCAGCCCCGTTTATTTTACTTGTATTCTTTCCCTTACAATATTACTGCTGAATCTTTAGTTTCAAAACTGCACCTATTTTAGATTTCCTAGACTTCTTCCTTTATTTTGATGCTTGTCGCTATGTTACAATACATCGGTGGTACCCAGTATTTGCTTTAAGATATTAATTCATTATAAGGCGGCGAGCTGGCAGAAACGTTAGAATGCCGGGCGAAATGCGTAGCCGTATTTCGTCTGCCGTTACGTTCTGGGTTCAAATTCCGCCGAGGTCGACTTTGCCTTTCATCCTTTTGGGGTCGATAAATTAAGTACCAGTTACGCACTGGGGTCGATGTAATCGACTTAATCCGTTTGGCTGTCCTTGTTCGTCCCCTCTGTGTTTAGCCCCTTGTGGGTAGTAAAGAAATAGTTATTAATTCATTATATCATTTTGCTCGGTAATTATCCAATATACAGTTAGTTTATTTGATTAGATTTTTGTTTTGTTTTTTGTTACTTGACATTTTGCAGGTTAGTCGTCTGTCTTCAAGTATTACCATTTCAAAAGTTTTTTCTATTACAATTTTGTCTGTTATATTTACTAATTTCATTCATTCGTATTGGCACTAATTGCATTGTTTTTGTAAGATTATTGATTGGCTGTTTAGGTTCAGACCTGTCTACTAGTTGCTTATTGTGACTTCATCTCTGTTTTGAGATACAGTTTGTTGTGTAGTTTTCATAGTCCCTGCTTTTATTGTTTCTTGAGCTGACTAGCATCACCTTGCTGTAATATTTCCGTTGCAGATTTTCCTTCTGAACTATCGTTATTCATTTTTTAATGGCTTCGTACGTTTGATAATGTTAAACTATTCCATTGTGTACATAGGTGTAGGAGTGGCTGTGTGGTAAGTAGCTTGCTTACGAACCACATGGTTCCGGGTTCAGTACCACTGCGTGGCACCTTCGGCAAGTGTCTTCTACTATAGCCTCGGATCGAGCAAAGCCTTGTGAGTGGATTTGGTAAACGGAAACTGAAAGAAGCCCGTCGTATATATGTATATATATATATATATATATGTGTGTATGTGTGTGTGTGTGTGTGTGTGTGTATGTGTGTGTGTGTATTTGTGTGTCTGTGTTTGTCCTCCCAACATCACTTGACAACCGATGCTGGTGTGGTGTGTTTACGTCCCCGTAGTTTAACGGTTCGGCAAAAGAGACCGATAGAATAAGTACTAGGCTTAGGAAGAATAAGTCCTGGAGTCGATTTTCTCGAATAAAGGCGGTGCTCCAGCATGGCCACAGTCACATGACTGAAACAAGTAAAGGAGTATATTTTGAGATATCTTTCCCGCTACATTTCCTAAGTTAATTTCTTGAAAAATGCATGATAGGTTTCATTTAAAAGTAAAAAGGGCCCGTTATTTCAAATAATATTGCCCTACTCTAATTCTGCTAAACTTGTTTGCGCCTTTCATATTTTTTTAATTTAGCGGTACATAGAGAGATTCTTCTTGTTACGTGGTTCTATATAGTTCAGTTTCGTGTTTCTGTTTGGTTAATTTTCCTTTTTCCATATTTACTTTTAGAATATAAAGAATTTGGGGATTGCTTTACCATTCATATACGGTACAACTCTAGCTCTAAAATCTTATTAAACTTTATTTAACATATCCTGTATACATTTCTATGTTGTCACCAGTCGATGTTAGGCTGTTTTTGTCAATATATTAAGCAGACAAGGTTTAGCCGTCCATGGTTTTGAAGTAAACAAACAACTTATGATAAAATTAATATTAATATCAATGCCAAAATTTTCCCTTTCATTGCAAGAACAATGCCATCGACAGTCTTGTAGATAAATATCTCAGTTAATAACAAAATTCATCGCTTTACTTGCAAATTTCCTTTGAAGCCCGAGGGAATATATTTTAAAAAATCAATACTGAGGTCATAGAAATTGTTTTTGAAAAGTAGGAATTATTTTTGATTGCACATTTTCCATGGTAACAACTTTCGTTTCATTTACACCTCAATATTTCTCTATTTCCCATTTTTTTGTTGTTTTGCACTTTTCAATTCATTGGTTGTTGCTTGTTTTTGCTGATTTTCTCCTGATTATATCCCGGTGCTTCGAAAGCCCCATGTGGTTCCGTAGACTCATACATCGCTGAAAGCGAGTATATTTGTATGCAATTTTTTTCCCCTACACTTCCAGATTCTGCGCCTTGTCATTGACGCGTGTGCATCTTGTTACTGAATATCTTAGAATTGTAGTTATTGCTAGATTAGCGTTGCTTTGACAAGGATCTTGCTTCTGTGTTTCTATGTTTTGTAGATTATATACAATTTGTATTTAGATGGAAGATAATGTTTCGTATGTGTTGTATAATCTGTGTTCTGTGATCTATAGAACAGAACGTTGATTGCATAACACGGTTCTCAATCATATTCTGCCTATAGACCTCTTTCATTCCTGTTTTACTCTACTGGGCCCTCATATTTATTCGCTGTTAAAAAAATCCTATTATATTTTCAGAATTAACTATTATTTGGAGCTATATTTTTTTTTAAATGTTAAAATATTTGGTGCATTGTAGAAAAATAACGAATTTGTTGCTCATAAATTTTAACAAATAATCTTATATGGACCCCTAAAGGCCATATGAACCCCAGTTGAGAACCACTGGCGTAGAGTATGGGCTTTATGGAGTGTCTTATATTAATAAATGGCAACGATGTAGCATATAGGTTTTGGGTGCTTTAAGGTGGTGAATCAATTACGTGACTGACGGCGTTGTTTTATTACCTGTTCATTGGGAAGAATATATTCTGTGAATATTGTTTGATGGTCATTCAATAGAAGATATTTTGTGTTGTTATACTGGATGGGTATACTCTCTTTTACTCTTTTACTTGTTTCAGTCATTTGACTGCGGTCATGCTGGAGCACCGCCTTTAGTCGAGCAAATCGACCCCGGGACTTATTCTTTGTAAGCCCAGTACTTATTCTATCGGTCTCTTTTGCCGAACGGCTAAGTGACGGGGACGTAAACACACCAGCATCGGTTGTCAAGCAATGCTAGGCGGACAAACACAGACACACAAACATACACACACACACACACTTATATATATATACATATATACGACAGGCTTCTTTCAGTTTTCATCTACCAAATCCACTCACAAGGCATTGGTCAGCCTGTGGCTATAGCAGAAGACACTTGCCCAAGATGCCACGCAGTGAGACTGAACCATGTGGTTGATTAACAAGCTACTTACCACACACCCACTCCTTGCAGAGGATATGTGTTTTGTTCAAAGTGTGTTGCGATAGTAAATAAATGTTCCTTCTCAATCCATGCCAGGCTCATAAGGGCCGGTTTCCCGGTTTCAGTGGCGTAGAAATTCCCCACCTGGACAGGACGCCGGTCCGTCGCAGGATTGCTCATTTCTGCCAGCTGGGTGAACTGGAGCAACGTGAAAATGAAGTGTTTTGTTCAAGAACACAACGTATCGCCCGGTCCAGGAATCGAAACCACAAACTTACGATCATGAGCTCAACACCCTAACCTCCAAGCCTCGCGCCTCCACGATATCAGTAATAAGTTTCCGTAAACGGAATTTCATGCAAAGCCCTGTTCCATTCCTTTATTCTTCAGGGCCGTTATTCGTGCAGCTTGAGTAGGAGTTTACGTTAGTCCACGTTTTAAGTTCTTGTATTTCTTTTATTCATAAGTTCCTCTGTTGAATTTAGTCTTCCTCTTAAACCATTCTCTTTATAAACTGACATTGCAATATTGATCCAGTCGAACTATAGAATGTGACCAAAAGAGTTATAAATTTTAGAGGTTGACAAACGTAACAAAGGCAACCGTACGGTCTCCACCAATTGAAACTATGATGGTAACTGACATAAAAATATAAACAGTCAAATATTAGCTACATCCCCTCCCCACCGAGGTGGGGACGCAGGCAACGGGTAGTGTCAGAGCTATGCCGTCGGGAACTTCGGTTCCTGGTAGGGCCACCCAAGGCGGATTTGTGTGAAACCGAGTGGTATTAGGGCCACAACCCGGCAGACGGAGGGTTCTGGTGGAAATCCTCGGAGTGTCTGTTTCGGCAACCGGCGGATCCTCGGTCGTTCTGTCCCTGCATCTGGGGAAAATCTGCGGCAAACATGATGTCTCTACATGCGGGATTGTTGAGGACCGCTTGTAAAAATCCACATATTCCCACGAAACTTCTTCCATGAGTAGAAGAAGCCGACTCAACCCGCCCAGGGTGAATGTCGCCACAAGTATAAGTAAATAAGTACACAAGGACACCATTACCAACAGCCTCGTTTTACTAGCACCTTGTCCATACAGATTGGTCAGGTTGGAACTAAGTAAATGAAACACACACGAAGCAGTGTTGAATAAAATAAATTCGTGACCAAGCTATACACACGCCAGTAACCGCACGGTTTGATATTCTAATATAAGAGCGAATTCGTTGTTTTCTGGTTGAGAGGGGCAGATGTGCGGTTTCGTAGCCAACGATGCAAAAGACCACTGAAGCGCATACAGCCTACTATGCTATGACGTCATTCATAGTCCAACGTGTTTTCACACACGTCGTCTAGAAAGTGAATTTTCTTCCGATATTATTTCCGCAGTGAAAAGTCTTCCCATGTCTAAGTATTTGAGCTTATTATATATGACTTTACACAAATATAATTTATTTAAAGCTACGTGATATACCTACGTACGTATATACATGCATACATCCATCCATCCATCCATCCATCCATCCATCAATACATACATACATACATACATACATACATACATACATACATACATACATACATACATACAGGTAGACAGACACGTATATATATATATACATACATACATACATACATACATACATAATACATACAGGCAGACAGACACGTGTATATATATATATATATATATATATATATACATACATACATACATACATACATACATACATACATACAGGTAGACAGACACGTATATATATATATGTGTGTGTGCGTGTGTGTGTGTGTGTGTGTGTGTGTGTGTGCGTGTGTGTGTGTGTGTGTGTGTGTGGTGTGTATCTGTCTATCTATTTATCTTTCTGTCTGTCTAGTTGTCTGTCTGTCAGCCTCTTTACCTATATTTCTATCTGTCTATCTCCATTGTCATGGAAACTCACACACCCACTCAAGAAAAAAAAAACGATCTTCTTTTCTTCTAAACAACGCCGCCCACAAAAGAACATCTGTTTTATATAAATGAGCAAGCTGTTTGCACATTCACAAAATTCTATTTGAAAAGTTCGAGAAAAGAACAAAATCGCTAATAATAAGAAAGAAATAAAAAGAAGTTTCTTTACCAAAATTCTGACGAATTTTTTCTCAATATTCTTTCCTACTCCATGCACAAGGCCCGAAATTTTGGGGGAGGGACCAGTCAGTTAGATCACCGCAAGTACGCAATTGATATTTAATTTATCGATCCCGACAGGATGAAAGGCAAAGTCGACCTCGGCGGAATTTTAACTCAGAACGTAACAGCAGACGAAATACCTATTTCTTTATTACCACACAAGGGGCTAAACACAGAGAGGACAAGCAAGGACAGACAATCGGATTAAGTCGATTACATCGACCCCAGTGCGTAACTGGTACTTAATTTATCGACCCCGAAAAGTTGAAAAGCAAAGTCGACCTCGGCGGAATTTGAACTCAGAACGTAACGGCAGACGAAATACCTATTTCCTTACTACCCGCAAGGGGCTAAACACAGAGAGGACAAAGAAGGACAGACAAATGGTTTAAGTCGATTATATTGACCCCAGTGTGTAACAGGTACTTAATTTATCGACCCTGAAAGGATAAAAAACAAGATAAAAAACAATTTAAACTCAGAACGTAACGGCAGACGAAATACCGCTAAGCATTTAACCCGACGTGCTAACGTTTCTGCCAACTCACTGTTTTTTACAAATCATACTTACCGCCCGTCGGTTAAAACAACGTATGTGGTTTCAGTTTAAATGATCAGCGGTACAGCCTGCTCACGGAATTTACTTGCAAGTGGTCGAGGACTCCACAGACACGCGTTCCCTTGAGGTTTGTTTGTTCTCAGTAAGATTCGTCGTGCAACAGAATGTGATAAGGTTGGCTTTCAAAATACAGATACTATTCATTTCTGCCCGCTCAGTGGACCGGAGCAACATAAAATAAAGTATCATGGTCAAGGACAACAATACACCTCAGGGAATTGATCTCACGACCCTCCGATGGTGAGCCGAATATCTTTAACAACTAAGCCACGGACCTTCAATACTGGCAACATAAAAGTAAAACAAGTCTATACACAATCTACTACATACTATCTAGGCGCAGGAGTGACTGTGTGGTAAGTAGCTTGCTTACCAACCACATGGTGCCGGGTTCTGTCCCACTGCGTGGCACCTTGGGCAACTGTCTTCTACTATAGCCTCGAACCAACCAAAGCCTTGTGAGTGGATTTGGTAGACGGAAACTGAAAGAAGCCCGTCGTATATATGTATATATATGTTTGTGTGCCTGTGTTTGTCCCCCCCAACATCGCTTGACAACCGATGGTGGTGTGTTTACGCCCCCGTAACTTACCGGTTCGGCAAAATTGACCGATAGAATAAGTACTAGGCTTACAAAGAATGAGTCCTGGGGTCGATTTGCTCGACTAAAAGCGGTGCTCCAGCATGGCCGCAGTCAAAATGACTGAAACAAGTAAAAGAGTAAAGAGGAAAGATAGTACAAGAGTAAGCAACTTTACACAACCACTACGACTACATTTGACATGACGTGATGGCGTGTTGTGCTAACTTTGCAAAGACTATTACTAATATTAGTACAGCGAAATGAAACGTTGCTTCTTTGGTCAGAGATTTCAGCTGCGCTCTCACCTTTCACCTAGCTTTTGTAGCCTATGGCTTTCTTTACACTGCTTTACACTTCCTTACTTCACATTAACCACAGAAACCGCACAAACGGAATCTATCGTAATGTCAAACATTAAACGACTCTTAAATTCATGATTTCCTCTTCTATGTCAGCTTCACGGATCGAAAGAGGCCAAAACTGAATCACGTTCGTCGTTAGATTTATGTTGTCGTCTATCTCTTTTGTTTCAGTCTTTGAACTGCGACCATGCTGGAGCAACGCTTTGAAGTGTTTAGTCGAATGGAATCGATCCCGCTGCTTCGTTTTACGTCTTGTGGTTATTTTATTTTCTTTTGCCCAACTGCTAGGTTACGAGAATAAAAACACATCAGCACCGGCTGTCAAGCGGTTCAGGCGGACAAACACAAGAACAGAGACACACATATATATATATAAACATACATATGTGCGTGCGTGTGTATGTGTGCGTGTACATAGATACATAGACGCACACACACATACATACATGTAACTATGTAGACATACATATATGTATGTGCATATATATATATATACATATATATGAATGTATGTATATATAGGTATATATATATGCACATATGATGTATTTTATACATATATGTATAATATATATATATACAGAGTATATATATATAGATATAATATCATTTATATATACATACTATATAATATATATATATACATATCTATATAATATGCCATATATATATATATACGCATATGTATATATATATATATACATATGTGTATATAATATACATATATATATATATATATTATATATATATAATATATATATATATAGATATAGATATAGATATAGATATAGATATAGACATAGAATAGATATAGATATATATATCTACATATTTCGCAGATGGTAACAGAACAAACCTGTCACTTGTTTACATACGTGTGTGTACGTATATTCTGTGTGCGGTTGTGTTTGTGTTTATATATATATGTACATTTATAAGTGGTAAGCTTCGACACAGTGTCGGTCTACAAGACTTTAATCGGCCTGAGGCTTCGGCAGCATACTTTTGCCGAACGTACGACTCGAGTGGAACTGCACCAGAAACTAGGTGGTTGCAAGTCTAACTGCTTAATCACACGGCGGCCATCTAAGCAGCTATTATTTCATTCTTTTCTTTGTTTCAGTCATTTGACTGCGGCCATGCTAGAGCACTACCTTCAGTCGAACTACTCGACCCCAGGACTTATTCTTTGTAAGCCTAGTACTTATTCTATCGGTTTCTTTTGCCGAACCGCTAGGTTACGGGGACGTAAACACACTAGCATCGGTTGTCAAGTGATGTTGGGGGAAAATCACTGACACAACACAAACATACACACCATACCAATTATA
>NC_042999.1:275000-283855 GCF_006345805.1 Octopus sinensis | reverse complement strand
TATATATATATCTATACACAGGATGCGATGGGTAAACTTGCCATTTAATGTCTCAATTTCACGCATGCGCATTGTTTGATTTTTAATTTGTCGACTACACAGTATAGGTCAGTTGGGCGCTGTCTGTAAAGAAAAACAACACCATGATGCAAATCACTCTGCCAGAAATTTGGAAACGGTATACTGCATGGCATTCGCACCGGAAGCTCCAATACAAACATTTCAGAGTGTTTGGATGTCAATCTGAGGACATGTATCGAAAATTATAAAAATCAAACATCTAGTCAACATCAAGGTGTTTGAAGTGATCACTAGTGATGGCGATGTTATGCCTCCAGTCATCTTCCCACACGGCCTCACACTCAACACGGGGGCCTACATCAAGTGCTTGGAGGCGGTAGTGCTGACTTGGATCAAGAGGATAACTGCTGGAAGACCCTATGTCTGGCAACAGGACTCTGCACCATGCCACACAAGCAGGAGAAACCCAGTCATGGCTGCCAGACAATTTCTGCGACCACATCAACCCTAACACCTGGCCACCTTAACGCAACCCCACATTTAACTGCAACCCTTCGATTATTATGCGTGGAATAGTTGAACGAGAGACCAACAAAACTCCGGGTAATACCAAAGATGAACTGAAAGCAAGGATTATGGCAGCATTCACCAACTTAAACAAGGACCCGTCCAGAAGAGTTGCAGGAAACCAATGGTGATATGTAAATTTTGGTAAATATGTCTGTTAAAATGAGATGTCATTGTTATTTTCGTTTTTACGTAATTTAGACGACAGTTTATTCACCGCACCCAATATATGTATATGCATACCGTATACTTATATATATATATATATATATATATATATATATATATATATTATTAGTGAATTGAAGAAATGGAGTTGAACGAAGATGGAACAGAAATCGTTTTATTGCATTCTACACGTGTTTCGAAAGGCACAATTTACCAAATTCCGATTGAAATTCCAATCGGAATTTGGTAAATTGTGCCCTTCGAAACACGTGTAGAATGCAATAAACGATTTCTGTTCAATCTTCGTTCAACTCCATTTCTTCAATTCCATAATAAATTAAAATTCAATTATCCGCCCAACGCACGGTTGCAACACCATATGGTTGTACCTCCAACCGTGCTGTCTTCTGCTGTGATTTTTGCTACAAGGTATCGGTTAAACTTTTGATTAATCTGCAACAAGATTATTCATCTTTCTATTTCACAAAATATATATATATATATATATATATATATATATATATATACATATATATATAACCACATATATATATATATATACATATATATATATACACACACACACACCACACACAATATATATATATATATATATATATATATATAAAATAATTTTTTGCCTAATGAGATAAAAAAAAACCAAGGCTGTGCAGATATTAGAACATTTATAGATAGAAGGTCTTACAGTGTTTCTAGGATATTTATTAATTATATCCTTTTATCGGAGACGGTGTGAGATGATGGTTAAGTCATAGTTTAGATGTGATACAAAATACAGAGTGAGGTGGAGGAAAGAAAATAGATGCAAGACATATAGGGATATATATATATCCCTACATAGACACGCGCACACACACACACACACACACACCCCCACACACACACACACACATATATACCCATATCATATGCATACAGAGAGAGAGGAGAGAGAGAGAGAGAGATAATGTGTAAAAATTTTTATAGAAGCTTGACTACAGCAGTCAAGCGACACATCTATTTCATTTTTAATACTATATTGCCGTCTCAAGTACTTCGTAGGCTAGCAAAGAAATTTTGAGCTTTTGCTATTTATCTGTTCGCGTAGCCAAAGCTAGAGTTTTAGATGAACTGTTATTGAATGTAAGAGGAAGCATTGGTAGGCTACTTGCTTCAGGGATATTACTCCTGTGCAACACTACATCGCTTTTGGCATTAAAGTTGTAGTAATTATAGAGTGCATCATTTTTTATCAGTACAAAACATGTGCATAAGATTTCCAGGCGGCTAAGATCAGACGTCATGAGAGCCACTGCTTGATATTGTATCGTTATTACTATTTTTCATGGCAGCGAGCTGGCAGAGACGTTAGCACGCCGGGCGAAATGCGTAGCCGTATTTTGTCTGGCATTACGTTCTGAGTTCAAATTCCGCCGAAGTCGACTTTGCCTTTCATCCTTTCGGGGTCGATGAATTAAGTACTAGTTACGCACTGGGGTCGATGTAATCAACTGGCCCCGTCCCCCAAAATATCGGGCCTTGTGCCTGGAGTTGAAAAGAATTATAGAGTGCAATATAAACTATTCGACATCATTGAATGCAAACAAAGTTACAGGTGTTATATTAGACACATCCTTATCTTAGATAGAGACCAAAACAAAGGTTAAGGGTCTCTTATTCCCAACTGTTGGACTGTCCTTGACTCAACAGATTTCATCCGCCTTGCAGCCGGATGGTCAGCAAAATCACCCTCCTTGTCAAGCAAGCTTTGTAGGCATTGCTTGCTTAGTCGCCGACGGCCACACCGTTGGGAGAGTGTTTTGCTATTCAGTGTTATATTCACGGCAATATCAGTAGTCTGTTGTTTCGACAGATTCATTTATATAAATCAATTTTACACTTGATAATTAGTTTAGCCTGTTCGTTAAGGTGTTTGGGATTTAAGTCTAGACCTGGCTACTTGGTATTCCACAGATGTTTTAGTCGTTGCATAAAACGAAAACGTTCCGTTTCAGATTGTATACTGTAAATACGCCTCATACAACTCTTTATTGATGGAATAACTCTACTGTCTGCTACGACTATAGTTGCAATTGAGACTCACGGAAAATTATATCATGCTTGTTTTTCCTGTAAATTGTCCGTTTACATATATATGTCCTAGCAACACAGATACATACATACATTCCTAGATAGATAGATAGATAGATAGATAGATAGATAGAGAGATAGATAGATAGATAGATAGATAGATAGATAGATAGATAGATAGATAGATAGATAGATAGATAGATAGATAGAATTTGAAGCAGACGATTATATTCTTTAGAAGTTGCGGCAGATTTTGGTCGTGATTGAATTTAAAGTTATTCGCAGTTTGATATTTCTTTTCTATAGGATTATTTCAACTCCACAAATATTTCTGAGCATACATACATAGTTAATTTGTTACATGTGGTGAGTGTATAGAGTGGTGCTGTTTGACTTATTTGTATAAGATAAACACACACACACGCTGAGACATAGATAGACACACATACACACACATACACATACACACACACATACACACACGCACATATATATATATATATATATATATATATATATATATATATATATATGTATGTATATATGTATTTAAGTGTACTTGTAACGTTTAGATATTTATATAAATATATTTGATGTAACCTCACCAAAATTTAGTAGTTCAATTTTTCTATTATATAATACTCTGTCTTCATATAAGTTGTAATTATCTATATCCGAAAATCTATCTGATCATTCCAGTCGCCATCTTTGAAGGTACGTATATATGCATACAAGTTAGCTTTCTTCAGAAATTATTTTAGTACTTATAGAAAAGGAATTCATTTCTAATGAAGGAAAGCTTTCTTAGAAGAAATTAGGTGACACAAGCGGTAAGGTGTTAGATTTTAATACTCAGAGAATAATTGTATATTTTTCATCTTTCGATAACGCATTGTACAGGGTGGCCCCAAAGTAGGTTTATAGTTATCACGTAAGTACGATAACTTTCTTTTAAAACATTTTATTATATTTAAATTTCTATATATAGGCGCAGGAGTGACTGTGTGGTAAGTAGCTTGCTAACCACCCACATGGTTCCGGGTTCACTCCCACTGCGTGGCATCTTGCTATAGCCCCGGGCCGACCAAAGCCTTGTGAGTGGATTTGGTAGACGGAAACTGAAAGAAGCCTGTCGTATATATATATATATATATATATATGTATGTGTGTGTTTGTGCGTCTGTGTTTGTCCCTCTAGCATTGCTTGACAACCGATGCTGGTGTGTTTATGTCCCCGTTACCTAGCGGTTCGGCAAAAGAGACCGATAGAATAAGTACTGGGCTTACAAAAGAATAAGTCCCGGGGTCGAGTTGCTCGACTAAAGGCGGTGCTCCAGCATGGCCACAGTCAAATGACTGAAACAAATAAAAGAGTATCTTACACACTGAAATGGGAGCTTAACAAAGTGAAATATATTAGCATAGACAAATGATTTCCTTTTTTTTTATAATTAAGGTACCGCACGCTAGGATTGAACATGGAACCATGTGGTTAGGAAGCATGCATCTTACCACACAGCTGCGCGCGCGTGTATGTGTGTGGGTGTGTGTTAATGCGTGTGTGTGTGCGTGTCTGCATGTCTGTGTATGTGTGTGTGCGTGTATGCATGTGTGAGCATGTGTGTGCATGTGTGTGTGTGACGGGCTTCTTTCAGTTTCCGTCAACCAAATCCACTCATAAGGCTTTGGTCGACCCGCGGCTATAGTAAAAGAAACTTGCCCCAAGGTGCCATGCTGTGGGACTGAACTTGGAACCATATGGTTGAGAAGAAAGCTTCTTAGCCACGTCTGCGTACGAAAACCCCAGTTTTTTTCGAAATTACTATTTAAAGTAATTGTAACATTAAAAATGTCCTAATGCTTATTGAGTCTAGGACATTTACCCCCACTCCATGGACAATGACTCCCTAAGGACAACAGATGATTATTTAAAACTTCTTGCTGGCAGAAACATTAGCAAGTCGGGCGAAATGCGTAGCTGTATTTCGTCTGTCGATACGTTCCGAGTTCAAATTCCGCCGAGGTCGACTTTGCCTTTCATCCTTTCGGGGTCGATAAATTAAGTACCAGTTACGCACTGGGGTCGATGTAATCGACTTAATCCGTTTGTCTGTCCTTGTTTGTCCTCTCTGTGTTTAGTCCCTTGTGGGCAATAAAGAAATATATATTAGAGGGTCAGTAATTAACCAAGGGCAGTAATTGTCCTAGGGGGTAGTTGGGGTCGGAGACAATTGTCCTAGGGGCAGGTATAATTGTCCTGATACGTGTCTGTTTGTCTACCGAACCGAACCAAACCGAACCGAACCGGACCGGACCGGACCGGACCGGACCGGACCGGACCGGACGGGACCGGACCGGACCGGACTGGACCGGACCGGACCGGACCGGACCGGACCGGACCGGACCGGACCGAACCGAACCGAACCGAACCGAACCGAACCGAACCGAACCGAACCGAACTCTGGTCGCCATAGCGTCGACTGTGGGCCAGTAGCTGTGTACAGTCGCCCCAATGGCGCCCACAGCGAGCTCCGCGGACCTTAAGTAAGGCATGTGTAAAATTTGAATGAAATTGGTTGTGTAGTTCTCAAGTTTTAGGGAAACACAGACAGACTCACATTATCAGTTTTATATATAGATATATATATATATATATATATATAGAGAGAGAGAGAGAGAGAGAGAGAGAGAGAGAGAGAGAGGGAGGAAGATAAATAGATAGATAGATAGTCAGAGAGACAGACAGATAGGTATACAGACAGACAGATCTCCAATGTATCATATATCTGAATAACACATAGAACTCTAATGTATATATCCGACGGGTTTCCACACAGTTTCCATCTGCAAAGTTCATACACAAGGCATTGTTCAGCGTGAGGCAATAGTAGAAAACCTATCTCAATTAATCAAATGACCGCACAGTGGAACCGAACCCCAAAACTACATAATCAAATAACGTATTTCTTAACCACACAGCTATACCTGCATCTATATATTCCATAAGTATTCTCCATAAATATTTCCTTTCTTTCTAATTTCGAAAGAAGTGTTCGCAATTGCTCGGTGGATGACCTCTCTAACTACATAATTTCCTTCTCTGTCCCAAGCAATTGTATTAGGCTTGTTAGATTTGCATTTTCGGTCTCTAGAGGAGTTAAGTGCTACAGCGCCTCTCTCGTTGATTCTATTATTGATTTCGCCGAATCTTTTAATATCACTTCCAGTTGATGTCAAATTTGTGTCATAATCAATATTTTCAGTCACATCTCTGAGTTTAAGTGATTCACCGTCTCTTTTCTTCAGCAGGTATTTAGTAACTATCTCTTGTTCATGGATTTCAAAAGCGTAACCTTCTAAGTGTAATGTGATACAACGTTCACAAGTCCAAGACAGGCTACACTTCCTGTCAATATTAATATCCATACACATTCTTAACATTTGGTGATATGTAGAATGTTTCTTCTCCTGATGGAAAGAAACTTTGAAGGATCGTCGAGTGGGTTCTACTTGGAAATGATAATGCAAGCTTTGTTACATGTGCAGCGCTGGTTCTCTCAGGAATTATCAACCATTAAAAGAAATAACTGGCACTCTGTCGGTTACGACGAAGAGGGTTCCAGTTGATCTGATCGACTTAACAGCTTGCACATGGAATTAACGAGCAAGAAGCTGAACAGTCTACAAACACGCGTTCTCTTAACGTAGTTCTCTGAGTGATTCAGCGTGACACACAATGTCACACGGTTGCTTCTTTTTGCTAGCTGAGTGGACTGGAGTAAGGTAAAAATAAAGTATCTTGCTCAAGGACACAACGTGCCGTCTGGAATTGAACTCAACGCCTTACGATCGCTAGTCGAAACCTCTAAGCACGAAGCCACGCTCCTTCACTCCTCAACCATTTCCATACGCTTTCACATGGTTTATAGATAATGCGACTGCTGCTATCTCAGGACAAATACTGCGGTGAATATTTTATTAACCATGTGCATACATTAAGTATGTGTTGTGTGGACGCCCCCAGACGATGAAGTAGGCTAGCCCAATACGTAGATATAGAGGGAGGAGTCTAGACGTCAAGGGAGACTAGAACAGAGTAGAGAGAGTCGAGTTGAGTAGTAGAGGCATCCGAACGTGCGACATAACAGTATGATATACAGATGGCGATTTTGATTAAATACTGACTCAGTTGTTTATATGGGATTTTTAATCAGTCGAGAAGTTATTCACTACATCAGAGAATGTTTAATTCACCTTTACCTCCGTCAGTGACGATGAATTCTCGTCCGAGCACGTGGCTGACTGAGCGAGCATGCTATTAAAAAGGCAGAAATTCATCTAGCGTTCTTGCCGACCACTGCTGGGTCGAACATCCGTCCGCCTCTAATATTTCTTGTATTTTTAACAGAGCACATTCACAAAATATGTTATCCTTAAGACAAATATTGCAGTAACTGGTTGGGGAGCATTGTCCTAGGGGTGGGGGTAATTGTCCCGATACGTGTTTATTAGTCCAACTATGGGATCTTTTCGGTTTGAACGGCAGTTTTTTCTAGCGGTGTCATATGAAATTGTCACCCATAATTATGACCCTGATATCGATCTATTGCATTTCAATCTGTTTTAGGGTTAGTTAGGGTTAGGGGTGGGGGGAAGGGTATCTTTTTTTTCTTCAGAAATGTAAATAAACCCAATCTGTTTCTTAAACGAGGGACATATTCATACGGCACAGAATGTTTTCACCTCAATAGACGTCATTGATCGGTTGAAATTGCAGAAATTGAAGAAAAAAACAGCAAATATCTTACAAACTATAACATTTTCTCAATAAAGCCAAGAGAAAAATATGTTTTATAAACACATTCTACCAGTATACGAAGTTTAAAAGTGCTTAGTTACGTGGAAATTATTTTAAAAAACTGCCGGCCAAACCGAAAAGATCCCAACTATGGATGTATTATTTCGCCATGCTGGACCGCTAAATCTTAAAGTTTTTTTTTTTTATTGTTCTCTCTCTGTTTAATTTCTCTAATTTCTTTCTGATTATTTTCTCTCATTTGTTTCTGATTATGTATATCAGAGTGGAGCCTTTAACTTTGTTGCTTTTTCTACTTTTTGGCTGTGTAGGCTCCAGCGTTTTTCAGGTGTCTTGTATGCTTTGCATAGTGGATAAAGACGCTGGTTAATGCAGTACTTTAACTTAGAAGTTCTAAGTTCAATCGCAGGCAAGGCACTAAAGGGAACCACAAACACTTGAAGAAGGCTGGAGTGTTCATAGCCGAAACTCAGTGAAAGCAGCCATCAAGATGAGAACACCATTCCAACATAATAAAGCTCCTACTCACACGAATATAGAATACTATAAATTGATATATAGAGGGATATAGAATAACCATGTTATATGTAACTCGAGTGAAGACCAATATTGGTTTCAAATTTGACAAACGGCCAGCAGGTTTGGGTGGGAGATTAAATCGATTACATCGACCCCAGTGCTCAACTGGTACATTTTTATCGATCTCGAAAGGATGAAATCAAAGTTGATCTCGGTGGAAATTGAACTCAGAACATAATGACGAACGAAATGCCGCTAAGCATTTCCACCGGTGTGCTAAAGATTCTTTTTTACTCTAGCCACTAGGACCTACATTTGGGGGGAGGGGGCCAATCGATTAGATCGCCCCAGAACGCAGCTGGTGCTTAATCTATCCACCCCGAAAGGATAAAAGGCAAAGTCGACCTCAACGTAAAATGTTAGAAATATTCTTTTCTACTCTAGGTACAAAGCCCGAAATTTTTTCTTGGGGGAGGGGGAGTCGATTAGATCGACCCCAGTACGCAACCGGTACTTAATTTATCGACGTCGAAAAGATGAAAGGCAAAGTCGACTTCGGCGGAATTTGAACTCAGAATGTAAAGACAGACGATATATCTATTTCTTTACTACCCACAAGTGGCTAAACACAGACTGGACAAACAAGGACAGACAAACGGATTAAGTCGATTAT